>NW_026057583.1:726632-910423 GCF_023721935.1 Panthera uncia
TTCCTTCCTTCCTTCCTTCCTTCCTTCCTTCCTTCCTTCCTTCCTTCCTTTAAGATTTTAAGTAATCTCTACACCCAGTGTGGGGCTCAAACTCGAAACCATGAGATTAAGAGTTGCACACTCTACTGACTGAGTCAGCCAGGTGCCCCAATTTTATTTTCTTCTAACATCTTTTGGTTGTAGTATCAGGATGATGCTGACCTCATATAATAAGTAGAGTGTTCCTGTTTTATTTTCTGGAAGAGTTTGTGTAGAATTGGTATTATTTCTTCCTAAAGTGTTTGATAGAATTTACCAGTAAAGCCATCTAGCCATGGAGTTTTCCTTGTGGAACTATAAATTCAGTGTCTTTAGTGACAAAGGGTCATCTCTTTCTCCTTCTTTAAGGTTTTTTTTTTTTTTTTTTTTTTTTTTTTACGTTTTATTTATTATCAAGAGACAAAGAGAGACAGAGCATGAGCATGGGAGGGGCAGAGAGAGGAGGAGACACAGAATCCGAAGCAGACTCCAGGCTCTGAGTGGTCAGCACAGAGCCAGACGCGGGGCTTGAACTTATAAACCATGAGATCATGACCTGAGCCAGAGTGGGCCGTTTAATGGACTGAGCCGCCCAGGCGCCCACCTTCTTTAAGTTTTTATTTAAGTAATTGCTACTACCCCCAACATGGGGCTGCAACTCAAACCTCGAGATTAAGAGTCACACACTCTTCTGACTGAGCCAGCTAGGCACCCTGGTTAGGTCTTTCTTCTTAAGCAAACTTTTGTATTTTGTGTCGTTTAAGGAACTTGTCCATTTTTACCTAAGTTATCAAATGTATTGACTTAAAGTGGTTAATATTCTCTTATTATCTTTTTATTATCTGTAAAACCTGTTTTGATGTCCTTTTCTTCATTTCTGATGGTGGTAATTTGTGTTTTCTCTCTTTTTTTTTTTCTTAATCAGCTTGGCTAGAGTTTTGTCAATTTTATTAATCTTATCAAAGAGCCAGTTTTTTATTTCTTTGTCTCCACATTTTTGTTTTGTTTTCTATCTGACCAGTTTCCAATTTGATTTTTATTATTTCCTTTCTTCTGCTTACTTTTGGTTTAAGTTTTTTCTTGCCTTCTAGTTTCTTAAGGCAGAAAGCTAGGTCATGTATTTGAGATCTTCTTTTCTGATATAGGCATTTAGTGCTATAAACTTACATCTAAGCACTGTTTTAGCTGCATTCTTTATATTTTGATGGGATGTTCTCATTTTTAAAAATACTTCAAAATACTTCCTATTTGCTTTTTTTTTTAATTTCTTGTTTGACCAATGAATTATTTAGAAGTATATTAGTGTCTAAATACTGGAGATGTTCCAGATATTTTTCTTTTTTTTGGTTTCTAATTTAATTCCATTGTGACTAGACAAAATACTTCATATAATTTGAAACCTTTTAAATTTATTAAGATTTTATGCCCAGAATATGGTTTATGTTGTTGGTCAGTGTTCTGCATGCACTTGAAAAAATGTGTATTTTGCTGCTGTTAGTCAAGTTATTTATGTCTGCTTTTCCTTCTATATCCTTACTATATTCTTCCTGATTATCTGTCTGTTCTATCAGTTATTGAGAGAGGAGTATTCAAATATATAAGATTACAGATTTATCTATTTCTGCTTTCACTTCAATGAATCTTTGCTTTGTGTATTTTGAAGCTCTGTTATTAGGGGCATAAACGTTTGGAATGTTATGTCTGCTTGATGAATTGACCATTTTATCATTATTCAGTGAATTTTTATCCCTGTTAATATTCTTTTCTCTGAAATCTATTATGTCAGATATTAATATAGCCACCCCAACTTTCTTTGATTAGTTTTACAAGACGGATTTTTACTATGCTTTTAATAGATTTGGTGTCTTTGTATTTAAAATTAGTTTCTTTTTGACAACATATAATGGGGTCTTACTTTTTTTTTTTAAGTTTATTTTTGAGAGCGAGAGAGAGCAGGGGAGGGGCGGGGGGAGGGGGGGCGGGGAAACAGAGGATCTGACAGCAGACAGCCCAATACAGGGCTGGCATCCATAAACCATGAGATCATGACCTGAGCTGAAGTTGGAAGCTTAACCAACTGAGCAACCCAGGCACCCTGGGTCTTACCTTTTTAGACAATCTGACAGTCTCTACCTTTTAATTGGGTAGTTAGGCCATTTATATAATGTGATTGTTCATACATTTGGATTGAAATAAATCACTTTGCTATTTACTTCCTATTTGTCACATCTGTTTTTCTTCCTTTCCCTCTGTTTCTGTCGTCTTTTGGGATATGTTTTTAATGATTCTGTTATATCTCCTTTGTTGGCTTATTAGCTGTGCCTTTTCCTTCTTGTAGGATATAAACATTTGTCTTAGAGGAGACATTAAGTTGAGTCTGCCAGTTCACATAATGAAGATCAAACCACCCAAACCAGTTACAGGTTAGTATAATTCAACTAATACTCTTTTTATTTCTGATATTAATTTCTGTTTTTTTCTTTCTTTGCTTTCGTCCAAATTTCCCATCTTTTCTAGATATTAGCAGCAATATCTAAATTACAAGTATAGTTCTGAGGAGGAATTTTTTTTTAAAGTCATAAGCTCTGGGATCTAAGGACAAAAATATAAATGTTACAAGGACATAGGTAACTAACAGAATTGGAAAATCAGGAAAAACAGGCATCTAGCTGGAGTTCATCCATTTCTATATTCCTGTGTTAATGCATTCATCAGGATTTGCTGAGTGCCAGTGAAGCACCAAGCACACAGATGAGTAAGACACCTTTTCCATACTCTAAAAGCTGCTGTTCTACCAAGGGAGAATAAGAGGAAAGTGGCATTGTAGGATATGATAAGTGCAGCAATGGGGAACATTTAGGACCATGAAAACATAGAGGAAAGAGTGACCAACTCTTCCCATGGAGGAGGCAGAGGGTTTATCAAAGGAAGGGACATTTGGGAAGGTCTTTTTCTGCCGGGGGGGGGGGGGGGGGGCGGAGGGAGAAGGACTTGAAGAACAAGTGGGAGTAGGTCAAGAGGAGCAGAGAACTCCATTGTAGGCAGAGGATAGAGTATATCCTCTCAATACCTGCCCAGAACCTCAAAGATATATCTATAGGAATGTTCACTGCAGCATTATTTATAGAGGTAAAAGACTAATTAAATAAAATCTGGTACACTCATCCAAAGGAATACTTTACAACTCTCAAAAACAAAGAAGGAAATTCAAAAGGCCAAGAATAGCCAATTCACTCTTGTAAAAGAACACGATGATATGATTTGCTCCATCAAGACTTATTATAAAGCTATAGTAATTAAGACACAATAGAAAAATAGATAAGTGGATAGTAGATAGATAGAAATATATATAGAGAGAATATAGAAATATAGATAGAAATAGTATACAGAATATAGTAGTAGAAAAATAGATAAACATGATAGGCCAGAACAGACCAAGGCATAAATGGACACTTGATAACTGACAGAGGTGACATTACAGAGCAGGAGAGAAAGGATGGTCATTTCAATAAATGGTGCTGGCTGTCCATATGGAAACAAAAGTGAGACTCGACTCCTGCCTCCCACCATACACAAAAATAAATTCCAGACGACCCATAGAAGCAAATATGAAAGAGAAAACAGTAAAGCTTTTAGAAAATAATATAAGACAGTATCTTTATGATTTCATAGGGAAAGACTTTTTAAACAAAACACAAAAAGCACTTACAATAAAAGAAAAATTTGACAAATTTGGCTACTAAAATTAAGGACTTCTAGTAATCCCAAGACATCATTAAAAGCATGAAGGAGCAGCCACATAGTGGGAGAAGATAGTTGCAAAACACATAAAACTTAGGAATGGTCCCTACTGAGAATATATAAAGAATTCCTACAACTTATTAAGAAAAAGAGATAATCCAGTATAAAACAGGCAAGAGTTTATTCAAATGGCTAATAAACAGATGAATGTGTGTACTCAACATCATTAGTTATCATGGAAATGCAAATTAAAACCATAATGAGCTACCACTCCACACCCACCAGGAGGGCAACATTTAAAAGAGGCGGGCCATACCAAGTTGGTGAGGATGTATCACAAGCAGGCCTCCCGTACACTGCAGTTAGCAATGAAAATCGGCACAACCACTTTGGAAAATAGTTTGGTTTGATCCAGCGATGGTGACGATAATTTATACCCTGAGACCCAGCACTTACACTCGGAGGCAGTGTGACCGACCGTACCAGCTTGCCCGGGACTGAGGGGTTGGTCTACTGGGATGTGGGGCTTTCAGAGCTAAACCTAGGGAACTCCTGAGCAAACCAGGGTGAAGTGGTCAGCCTCCTCCTAGGTATGTACCTGACAGTGTGCAAGCAAATACGTACAAGGAGACATGTACGAGAATGGTAACAGTGACATGATTCTCCATAGCCCCAATCATGAAACAACCGAAATGTCCGTCAACAAGAGAACATGTATTCACTTGATGGAATACTATCAATAAAAAGGAACAAACTGCAGCCGTCCACAACCAAATGGACAAATCTCACAATATTAAGCAAAAGAGGGCAGACACAGAGTTAACTCTTCACGATTCCATCTGTGTGTAACGGTCAGAAGCAGGCCAAGCAGAGCTTTTTCGTGTAGATGCGCATTTAGACAGCAAAGGTAAAACAAACTTACTGCAGTGCTTATGGAAAAGCCAAGAGAATGGGTGCGGCTCTCGCCAGGAGGTTGTGACTGGAGACGGGCCCCTGCGAAGCTTCCAGGGAGCAGGTGATGTTCTGTCTCTGGACCTGAGTGGAGACAGACATTTGCTTTGTAATAATTTATTAAGATATATATTTTTTTTTTTTAATTTTTTTTAACATTTATTTATTTTTGAGACAGAGAGAGAGCATGAACGGGGGAGGGTCAGAGAAAGAGGGAGACACAGAATCCGAAACAGGCTCCAGGCTTTGAGCTGTCAGCACAGAGCCTGACGCGGGGCTCGAACCCACGGGCCGCGAGATCATGACCTGAGCCAAAGTCGGACGCTTAACCAACTGAGCCACCCAGGCGCCCCAAGATATACATTTTTTAATGCTCTGCTGAACGTGTTCTATTTCACAGTAAGAAAAAGGTTTAGTAAATGAAAATAAGCAACAATAAGGAAGGTCTGTAGCACTGAAAGGAAGCGATCTCCAAGCTATTTGTGAGTGGAAAATGCAAGGGGGCTGGTGTAAACTTTAGCTGGATCTGACTCAGCCAGAGAACTTGTTAAAACCCAAAATGCTGCGCCCCAGCCACACAGTTTGTGTTTCAGCAGGCTGGGGCTGGGACCTGAGAATCTGCATTTCTAACAAGTTCCGGTTGAGCCCCTCAGATCCCTGCTCATCTTGGAACCACACTTGGGGGGTACTAGTGTATCCTGTGCTACCATTTGTTTATACAAAGGTGGTCTCCCTATAGAAACTTCTGTGAGAAATGAATAACAATGATTGCTTCTGGCCAAGGAGACCTGGGGCACTGGGGGCCTCCTGGGCACCCTCCATCTGAAAGCTGGGGTGGGGACCTAGAAAATAAATGACCCAGTTTTACTGTGGATTTAGGAACAGTTGAAAAAAGAAGGAAATGAAAGGTTTTCGGGGGGGAAGGGGAATGGTAAGAAAAGTGACTGGCAGAGAAGGGAGATGGTTGAAGGAAGGTAGTTGGATAGACGTCAACATAGGTAGAGGCCGGGACCGCCTGTTTCTGTGGGCCCTGCAGCAGCGGCTCAGTAGTGATGGCAACTGACACATTTGGGGCCTTGCTGGGCTGGGAAGACGGCAACGGTGATCTAAGGTCTCTAGTGACCTCGTGAACTTTTCTTTGGCCTCGTTTGGGGATCCGGGCATCTGGAAACAGGACGTGATGGTGAGGCTGGAGGAGGAGGAGGAGGGGGGAGGGCGGTTGCCCTTAGCCTGTGCTCACCGAGCCGCCTGGCGAGGAAAGAGGCGGGGAGAAGACTGAACGCTGGCTTCCCAGATGGATTTCTGAGGACTAGAGATTCTGCAGGAAACTGGAAAGTGTGGAGGAAGGAAGGGAAAATCAGGAAGGGGGAAGTCCCATGGTTTGACCAATTCTGGGATCTTTTCAACCTAGGTACCACATTTAAAAGCCCCCTGGAAGTCTTTGCAAAGATAGAGGACTGCTACGGGCTGGGCTCAGGGCAGAACCACTTCATCAAGGACACTCAGTGGGAGCAGCAGGAGGCCATCTTCAAAGCCTTGTTCAAGAAGTACCTGGACGGAGAGTGCGGGGAGGAGCAGCTCAGGTGAGCAGGAAGGAGGCCCGGCTCCCTCCCCCTCCCTCGCCTCCAGCCGGAGTGGGGGGTGGGGGTTGGGCAGAGTGTCTCCTCTCAGGGCACACACAGGAATCAACCCAAGCACTTGAATTAAAAGCTGTTTCTGGTTTGGGAGATTTTCCCGAGAATTTCAGATTTTTTGAAAAGATATGTGGAGATTGTTCAAAGAGAGTTAGAACAAAGGCTGATCATGTGGATTTCAAAGAGGGAATAGACATCTATGGAGAGGAGAAGAAGTCGAGTTTGTTTTACAATCTTATGTATATCTTCTCTTTAAAAACTTTTTTCCTGATGGGGCACCTGGGTGGCTCAGTCGGTTAAGCCGCTGACTTCGGCTCCAGTCACGATCTCACAGTTTGTGAGTTCAAGCCCCACATCAGGGCCCTGTACTGGCAGCTCAGAGCCTGGAGCCTGCTTTGGATTCTGTGTCTCCCTCTCTCCCTGCCCCTCCCCTGCTCACGCTGTCTCTCTCTCTCTAAAATAAACATTAAAAAAAATTTTTTTTAAGTTTTTTCCTGATTATCTAGACAACACAGAAGATCCTAAAGACAGAAATAAAAGTCGCCACTATTCACATTTTCCTCCATTCCCATCCAGTCTTTCTCAATGTAATATATTAACACAGAATTACTAAAATACCTTACTTTGTAACCTCAGGCAGCAGATGGGCTCAGGAATCCCCTGCTGTGACTGTAAAAACCGAGCCCAAGGCTTTGAAGGATCTGGTGGAGCTGGTTTTAGGAACTAGCTCTCTTCACAGCTACCGTGGAGCTCAGGAACCAGGAACATTCTTGCTTCACAGAGGAAGAGAAACCCCTCATCTTGCTACCAAGTGCACCTTGAATTTTCTCACGTCAGGACACAAACTCCTAGGGCTACACCCTCCTAGCAGCTACCTGAGCCCTGAACTGGGCCCCAGCGAGGTTCAGGGGCATGCTGCCTGGCTGCAGGCTCGTTGTTAACCTGCGGGTAATGTCTGTTTGTAGTGGGAGTCTATACCACAAGAAGCTACAAACTCTATATAGACCTCAGGAAATTGGTTTGTTCTTTTCTTAAGGACAGATGTATCAGCACACCCTGTTGGATTGCCCCCAGCATAAGGGAGCATTTGTTCACGGCAGCCAAGTCTGGTCACTAGGGGATCTTCCCCAAGGACAGAGAAGGTTCTTCTGGGTGCTGGGTGCCGTTCCCAGCCCAGGAGTGACTCCCGCGCCTCTGCCTGCCCTGCCCTGCCCTCACCAACTTCCCAGGTCTGCCGCCACCAGGGCCGGCACATCCCACGTGACTTAGCTCATGGCCCTGTATCCCTGGGAAGGTCCATCCTAACTACCCATTTCTGGTTTTAGTACCATGACTCTGCCAGAGTGTCTCCTTGCCAAGGAGCCTGCCATGGCTGACTCGTGTCTCTTTTTCTTCCCCCAGTATGGCCACGTTCCACTTCCTCCTTCCTGGCCGCGTCACCACCATGCCAGCGGACGTCAAGAGCCCCTCGGGTAAATGAACACGATGCAGGTGGCTGTCCTGGGCAGGTGGTCCACTCGGGGAGCACCCCAGCAACCCCTGCACAGTGGGAGGCGATGAGGCGGAGAGTAGGTCGCCGCTTAACGGTGTCTGGACGCATGGTGCCCCAGCCCAGACTCCCTGATAACGGAGGCCGTGCTGTCTTCAGGCAGTGACTCGCCACAGAGGAGGGTCTGAGCACATATCCTGCCAGGCTGCTTCTGAACATGAACTCACTGTGTAGAACATGCTATTTAAAACACTGACAGCCAAGAGGACATGAATTATCTAGACGACGTGAAAGCCGCTGAGGGGCAGCGTGACCGTCCTCCTCACCGGGGAAAGCGAGCTGGCCGTGGGAACAGCCCTCCCGGGGATGCTCAGCCCTCCTCCCCGGGAGGCTCACCCCTCTGCTGGGCGCTGCCCCTTAGAACGTACCACTTTTGACTTCAAACCGACTTCCGCTTGGGCAAACACCTTCCGTACAAACCCGGGGCTACCCAGCTGCCTCACGTGACGCCCCTTTCCTCTCTTCTTTCCCAGGGGTAGCCTGTGTCCTTGGCATACATTGGACCGGAAACCACAACTTCTTCCTCTATTCACTTAACCGAACTCTGAAGGATAAAGCCGGTACTTGGCTGCTGAGATGGGAGTTGCCTGAGAACGTGTCCTTCTCCAGCTTAGCTGAGAGCACGTGACTGACACGTCACTTTAGGGGACCAGAGCTGTGCAGGCAGAAGCAGGTGGCCCACGGCCTGTGGTGTGAGCGCAAGGCTCTGTCTCTGGGCGGTCCCGTTTCTCCAAGAGAATAGGTCGATAGGGACAAAGCCCGGTCAGGTCCACAGGGCTCCTTTGGCAGCTGAGGCAAAAAGAGGCTTGGCATCAGGGGCCGGATCCGGCCCCGGCCCAATGAAGGCCCGCAAGCTGTGTAGCCCCAGGCCAGTCACCGCGTGCCCCCAACCCTGTTTTCTCATCTGAAACACAGAGCTCATTCATCACACCATCCATCCCTGCTGACTGCACGTGCTTGCCGTGGATCGCAAAATCCAGAGGGTTTCTGTATGTGAAAGCTTTTTGAAATTGAAAGGCACTTAGGACCACCACTTACGTGGTCTTTTTTGGTTTTTACAAATTCTTGGAGGCAGTTACGTGAGCAGGTTCACTTTGTGGTAATTCCTTGAGCTGTACACGGATATCATTCTTTAGAATTGTACTTTAATGTTTGGGGCCCCTGGGTGGCTCAGTCGGTTAAGTGTCTGACTTCGGCTCAGGTGACGATCTCATGGTTCATGAGTCCGAGCCGTGCATCGGGCTCTGTGCTGACAGCTCGGAGCTTGGAGCCTGCTTCGGATTCTGTGTCTCCCTCTCTTTCCCGCTCCCTCACTCACGGTCTGTCTGTCTGTCTCTCTCTCAAAAATAAACATTGTTAAAAATTTTTAAAAAGGGATTATACTTTAATGTTTAAAAGTGTACAAAGGAAGAATTTTCTCTCCTCCCAACGCCCTCTCAGGCAGTGTGGCTTCTAATCTCAACCTCTGTACTGACTGGCTCTGACCTTGGGCAGGTGACTTCTCTGCCTCAGTCTCCTCATCTGTGAAATAGGGTGCCAACAGGACTCATCTCACCAGACCCTTGCGAGAATGAACCGAAAGGGTGCACATACAGTGCTTACCACGGTGCTTAGCGCCTGGCAAGTACTCATTCAGTGTGAGCGTCAGTGCAAGAGGAGTGGGACTTGCTCTTCTGTCCTAAAGAGGTAGCATTGCAGAGAGCCCAGCGGGTACCCCTGCCCGTGTGCCAGCCGGGCAGACTAGTCCGGGCCATGAGCTGTGCGCGTGGAGGTGGTGGGCGGGTGCAGCGGCTGGGGCAGGGGCGGCCGAGTGAGTGCCGTCCTCCCCGCTAGACCCGGAGGGCGTGTGGCCCTGTGCTGCACCCATTGCTGTCTCTCAGCTCAGCTGCTGCTGTTCCTACCTGGTGCTGGCCTGCGAGGATGGCGTGCTCACGCTGTGGGACCTGGCAGAAGGTGAGCACCCCCCCCCGCCGCCCGCCACCGCCTCTGCCTAACCCCTGGATTATGAGACCCCGGGGAGCTCTGGAGTTTCCTGCAGGCTCTGGGTCTTCTGGTAGTTACTCTGTGTTCTTAAGTCAGTGTGGGGAGCCGGTCCCGCCTTCCCCTCATTCATTCAGTCACTTATTGAACACGATAAGTGCTGACACTTCCCAATCCCCGTGTACTGGTTGAGCGCTCGCCCCGTGCCCCGCACTGGAGCGGGTCCTGGAAGTAAGACTGTTAGTTACCTCATTATCACACTCCAGGGAGGAGGTGTCTCCCAGCACAGGATGTGACGGTAGGGCAGCCCTGGCCCTCCCCCACCCGCCCCCAAGTTCTCAAACTAAGTCTTCCTGCTCTCCCACCCCCACCGCGGTCAGCAGGAAGCCCACTGCTATTGAAGCTAAGAGACCTGTACGGTGGCCAGTGCAAGACCAGTAGCCATGCTGGGTGGGTGGCACCTTGCTAGAGTCCTGGAGTCCCAGGATCCCGGGTCCAGCTCTGCAGGTGCAGAAAATCAGTGGTGTCTAGTTTCCCTAAGTCGATCCATCAGTCTCTGAGGGAAAGGCTCCCTCTGACCAAACTCTTTTAGAAGTGATGACTGAATCGCTGGGTTTGTCATTGTACAACTGGATGGGTGTTTCCTCTGAGAGTAGAGGTGGGCAGCCTTCCCAGCCAGCGCGCTGGTGAGAACCAGAGAGAGTGCCCTGTCTACTGGCCATCTCGGGGAGCCTTCTGTCAGGTCAGTGAGGTGCCTTCCTCCCTTGGCTATTTCCATCTGAAGGATTCAGTGGTGGTTTCCGTTTAGCCGGCACTCGGCCCACATGGTGGGGAGATAAACATCCCTACGCGCCCTCTTGAATTTTGGTTCCTCACCCAGTCTTCTTACAAGAGTGAAAGATACTTAAAGGGCTGAACAATGCTCATAATTTCACATTCACTTGCTCAATAGGTTGTTTTCATTTGTCCGGATACTGATACGTCCTGGATATCGTTTGACTACACACATATACACCCTTCTCATAAAAAAGCCCTTCTCAGAGAACCACCTTCTCTCTGGTATACCTTGACCCACCACGGTCAGCTGTGGTTCCGTACCTGGCAGGGCACTGTCCCTTCTGTCCCAGCACTGACTCTGGCCCCCTCCCCGGGGCTCTTCCCCGTCCCCCACCCCCCTCCATACTTAGAAGGGGGGCCTCTTCTCTCCCACTGGGCACTGGGGTTTTCTGGCTTCACTTCCAGAAGGCTCTCATTGCCGGATCTTGCCTTCACACCCCTCATATGCCTGTTGGTCACAGACCCTGCGCCCAGGCTACATCAGCCCTCCCCCTTTCACTGACCTGCCTGTGCCATTGTTTTTCCAGGTTTCCCTCTTGGGGTCGTCGCTCTTCCCAAGGGATGTTCCTGCCAGAGTGTTCACTTCCTCAAATACTACTTAGTCCACCAGGGACAGAATGTGTATCCTGAGGGGCCCTTGAAATCCCACATGAAATGTGTGGTGCTGTGCACAGATTCTTCTGTCCATCTGGTGACAGCCAGGGGGACCCAAGAACCCACCGTCAGTGTGCTGGTTGAGAGGTCAGTGGCTTGAGCGCAAGACGGGGCAAATGACCGGCCAGCCGAAAGTGACCAGCTCCCCAGCTGGAGTCCACTGGCTCTGTAGTCAACACCCTCCCTGTGAGCTCCCAAGTCCCCACCGTCTTTTTTATGTGCACGTGTAAAACTTGTCTCACAAAATTGTGCGACAGCACAAATGGCAGCTTTCACGTCATTTGTCATTTCTGCCAAAATCGCCTTTTATCAGTTTCCTCGAGGCTTTCTTTCTTTTTTAAATTGTCTCAAGAGTCTCTTTCTGAAGTTGTGAAAATACTTCATGCATGCAAATAAGCTATACAGTATATACATGTGTATATTTAGGATATAGCTATATATACACTATGTATAGTATATATGTATGTGTATATGTATTTGGGTGTTTATATATATACACAGAGAGAGAGAGACAGAGAGTGGGCAGTGGGAGAGAGGGAGGGAGGGAGAAACTCCCCTGTACCCATCATGAACCTTCAGAAATAGATCATCTCCGGGGCGCCCGGGTGGCTCAGTTGGTTAAGCATCCAACTCTTGGTTTTGGCTCGGGTCATGATCTCAAGTTCATGGGTTCGAGCCCTGCATTGGGCTCTGCTTTGACAGTGCAAAGCCTGCTTGGGATTCTCTCTTCCCCCCTCTCTGCCTCTGTCTCTCTCTCTCTCTCTCTTTCTCACTCTCTCCCTCTCTCAAAAATAAACAAACATTAAAAAAAAGAAATAGATCATCTCCAATTCAGTTAAGGCTGTGTGCTTGTCCCTGGCCACACCCTTCTCTCCTCTCCAGAGGTGACCCCCTTAGTAATCGTCGCTGTATATAACAAACCATTCCACAACTTGATGGCTTCAGAAAACAAGTCAACGTGTAGCCCCTGATCTCGCAGACCAGCAATTTGGGCCAGTTCTTCCACTGGCCTTGCTTAGGCTCTGGCAGCTGGGCTGGGGGCCGGATGGTCTGGCACAGCCTCACTTGCATAGGTGGCAGTTGGGTGGCCGTTGGCCAGGACACGTGGTTCTCTTCCCCGTGGTGGCTCCTGCGGGCCGTCTCAGCCTCCATCGCCCCACAGCCTAAGGGGTCCCCTCAGCAAGCGAGGGCAACCGCAACGTACACTCTCCAAGCTTCTGCTCACGTCACAGTGGACGAAGCATGTCACGTGGCCACACCCGCAGTCAGGCAGTGGGGAAACTGACTCCACCGTTTGATGGGAGTCGCTGCCAAATATCACGGCCGATTTCTTTTTCAATCGACCGTGTCATTTTCCAAAATTCATCATCCATTCCTTCGCTTTCCTGTAAGAATTAGCCACACGCATCTCCAAGTTAACGCATCGTTTAGCTGTGCCTATTTGGGAAATTCGTAAAGGGACTCCCATGCTCTGTATCCTCCAGCTTGTTTCTCGGGGCTGTTTATTCCGTAACTTGCTCTGCAGCCTTGTTCGGGAGAGTCGCACATGTCGGTGAATGCAGCGCCGGGTCTGTATCTTCCCGGCTCTACTGCATCCCATCGTGTAATAAATATATCACAGCAAGGCATTCTCCTACCAGCGGGTAATGCGACTGTTCCCCGCGTCTGCTACTATGAACCATCTCTGACGTGTCTCCCGATGCTTATTCACAAGAGTGTCTCCTAGATGCGTGCCAGGAGAGGATAGCACAGCCTTAACTCCTTCCAGGACGAATGTGTATGTGTCTGGTTCCCCACAGGCCGGTAAAGTACCTGGACGAAGCCATCTGTGCAGTGGCCCCAGTCCCAGCCTTACCTGGCATGGTAGGTTCCTCACGCCCCTCACTCCTCTTCAGCAAGCGTGTTTGCTTCCCCTTCAAAGACTGTTTGTTGAAGGCCTGTCAAGCGCGAGGCACTAGACTAGCTTTGGGGCGCACAGGGACGAAAGAGCAAGCCGCCGCCCTCGCAGATCGCACGGTTCAGCTGGGAAGACAGACGAATCACCGCGCAGCTGCCCTGGAAGACGAGAGAGGCTGTGATGCGCTGGGCCCTGGATGCCACAGAACAGAGACAGGGGTCACCACCTCAGCCTGCAGAAGTCAGTGGGGGCGGGGGGCTGCTTTCGGGAGGAAGTGACAGGACGGGGCAGAGAAGGTGAGGTCGCACTCTCAGGTGTCGGAGTGTGAGGGGCGGGGAGGTGGTGTGGCAGCTGGAGGACGATTCGATCAGGCGCATCTAACAGGTTCACCTACAGGGAGGAAGGAGCCAGGCAGGAGAGAGGCCGGCCTCCGAACCCGCGCCAGGAAGGGCCGTGGGATGGAGCGGGGTCTCCGAGGATGGGGAGGAAAGCATACGTGTGCAGAGGGCGGCACTGCGTCCGGCCACGTGGAGGGCCAGCTCCCGCACAGGGATGCTGGTGAGCCAGAAGAGAAGCCCGGGCAGGAGTGGGGAGCGCCACCCAGCATCAGACACGGCACCTGGAAAAGGGCCTGTTGCTGCTGGGGACACCGGAGAAGTAAACACACATGTTTCTCTGCTCCCCGAGCAAATCCGTTCTCTCTGTTGCTGGCCTGGATGTCCAGCTGCCTCTCTTATTCCAAACGGGGGTGACAGAGAAGTCCCCGTTGTCATCCCTTTGCTTCCCAGGTGCTGACCTTTTCCAGGAATGGCTCTGTGCAGCTCATGGACGTGGCCAAGCCCCAGATCATCTGTGCCTTTGCTCCACCCAGAACCTACCATCTGGCAGTGCCCTGGACGCCTATGTTTGTTGTGTCTTTGCACCGCCCGTGTTTCCTGCTCCGAGGTATGGGAGGGGGGCCCTGGGGGCTGCTATTTGCCTGACCTTCTCCCTCCCTTCCCAAAGCACAGGGTGATGCCCCCAATCTCTTCCCTGCTCTTCAACCCTGCGCCACAGGCCAAAAGGACACTGCTGCTTAGCCCCTCACGAGGCACTTAGCTAAAACACAGATTCCAGAGAGACTCCTGCGGCCCCCCTTCAAGGGAGCCCCTCACAGCTCAGCCCTGACAGCCCAGCCTTTACCAGCAGAGAGCTGCCCCCAGCTGCCCACCCAGCCCACAGAGAAGGTCATCCCTCTACAGAACGCTGTGTTTTGTTTCATCTCAGGAGACCATCCTGACGAAATTGAATCCGACGACGCCAAGGACATCCAGAATTCTATTTTCTGTTTTAATCTCGAGGCCTACCCGCTCCTGGAAAACATCTGCAACCTTTGCACCGTTCCTCAAGCGGGCATGACCGATAGCATGGCCTTCGCCCAGGTGCTGCCCTTGGAGAAAAGATGCGAGAGTTTCCTCCAGGAGAGGTAGAGTCCCGGGTCTGCTTCCCATCCCTGCTCCTGGGGTTGTCTCTGGGTTGAGGACTAGCGGAGTGTGTTCGATGGTCAGATCCGTCCGGCATTTCGACTGCCCCTTCTGTGGGGGACCCTGCCATATCGTAGCCCGTGAGCCACACTCCAATTTCCCGTTTGGGTTGGCAGGAAAGGGAGCCCCGGATTCAGGCTGGTAAAGAAGGACTGCCTGCCAGTCGCTATTTTCTCCTCGTCAAGACTGTCTTGTCCTCCTGCTTTCTGGATTCTTTGGTTTTGTAAAACTGTATTTGGATGATCAGACACCAGTCTTGGGAGACAGGGGCTTAAGTCATGGGCCAGGTTCGGCCCATTTGCTATGTCTCATCATGGCTGCTTGTGTGCTACAACAGCAGACTTGAACAGTGGTGACAGAGACCACACGACCCATAAAGCCGGCCTCATTTACTATCTGGCCCTTTATACAAACTGGTCGCCAGCCCCTGGTCCAAGCCCCCTTGGCTTTAACCGTCGTCTGGACAAACGGTTTGGCCACGCGTCTCTCCCTTTTCTGTGACCCCCAGGCCCGTGGGGACTCTGCCTGTGGCCCTTTCTGCTGTAAAAGCATAAGGAGCTGTGCTCTGTCTGCTCTGGAGAAGCAGGTGTCTCTTCTAATCCATCCGCCACTCATCTTGGCGGTTTGCAAATTCTTGCTGATGGTTTCTGGCATGATTGCACTTTTGGCAGGAGGAGGTTACCAGCGGAGCCCTGGATTCTCCTGGGGGTGGGGGTGGGGGGACTTCGGTGGCCCCTTCCTTCCAGGGTCTTCAGAGACTCTGTGATCTCTCCAGTCCCCACGATATCCCTTTACGACCATTTCCCCTTTTTCTATTTACTCTTGCCTCAAGAGGAAGGAAGTGGAATGGCCAGGATACTCAGGTTTGAAATCCAATTCCACCCCTTCCTAACTGAGAGACCTTGGGTGAGTGCCTTCACCTCCGAGAGCCTCAGTTTCCTCCTTTGTTCAAAACCGGTGTGTTGAACACCTGCAGTGTGCCAGGCTGGACACTTTGATGGTGCCCAGCCCTCAGGTTTTGTGGGTATTCCAGAGATAATACACGTCTAGTGCTGGGCATTGGGTGGTCGCTCAGTAAATGGTAGGTTCCAGAAGGATGCTGGGTTACTTCCAGTTCGTGCCTGGGGAAATTCTAAACACCACCGCAAGGTGGCGCCGTGAATCCCCAAGGCTGCATTTCCCTGCTGCTTGTGGTTCTCCGGTTGTGGGGGTTCTTGGGGGGCTTTCAATATCTCTTGGAAGGAGGCAGCCCATTCATCAGGAGAGGCAGATGGTCTGTGGGTCTCGGGGGGAGGACAGTGAAGGAGGGGTCACTGGGCATTTCCCCTGATTAAAGATTAACCAAGAGCGTTTGGCTGTTCTTTACATGGCAGTTTCTTGCTTTGACCCTTGACGGCTTGACTTATTCTGAGGAGACACAGCTGAAGAATTGAAGGGTGAGGCATCGTGATGTCCGCAGCTTACTTTGAAGCACAGACCAGGAAAACATTTAGAGAGAGGAAGAGAAAATGTTAACAACTAGTGAAACCCAGGAAAATACTCAAAGAGACAGACAGACAGCCAGGCAAAATGTTCACCATCGGTGACCACAGGTGCAGGTTCACTGTACTGCTTGCAACTTTCATGTAGGTTTGAAATTTTTCTTTTATTTTAAAAAAAAATTTTTTTTAACGTTTATTTATTTTTGAGACAGAGAGAGACAGAGCATGAACGGGGGAGGGTCAGAGAGAGGGAGACACAGAATCGGAAACAGGCTCCAGGCTCCGAGCTGTCAGCACAGAGCCCGATGCAGGGCTCGAACTCACGGACTGTGAGATCATGACCTGAGCCGAAGTCGGCCGCTCAACCAACTGAGCCACCCAGGCGCCCCGAAATTTTTCTTTTTAAAAAAAAATTTTTTAAACATTTAAATTCATTTTTGAGAGACAGAGTGCAAGTGAGGGAGGGGCAGAGAGAGAGCGAGACACAGAATCCGAAGCAGGCACCAGGCTCCAAGCCATCAGCACAGAGCCCAACGTGGGGCTCGAACCCATGAACTGTGAGATCATGACCTGAGCTGAAGTCGGACGCTTGACCGACCGAGCCACCCAGGCGCCCCAGGTTTGAAATTTTTCCAAACAAAAGATGGAGAGAGGTTATGAAATACCGTTTACAGTATAATCCTGATTTTGAGAGAAGTCTGGAAATGTGTACACCAATATAACAGGAGTTCTATTTGGGTGATGATGTATGTGATTTTTTTTTTTTTGTATTTTCCCGATTTGCAGCTTTCCTACCAAAACAAAACAAAACAAAACAAAACAAAACAAAACAAAACATTCTCTTGGAAAATTTTAAAAACTGGTTAAAAAAAAAGTCAAGAGTACGAGTTTAGGTCATAGCTATGGTGAGGTTGTACTCCTGGGTCATGGTGTAGAGTTTCCAGAGCTCTTTCCTGATGAGGCCTAGTGAACTCCGTGTTTAAGGAGACTGTTTCCATTTCTGCCTCGCAGTTTAACGCCCTCTTTTACTGGCCTGGAAAGGGTGAGGCTGGACCTACGTGTCCAGCGCCGGGCGGCTCACCTCCTGCCTGGCAGCAAGAGGCCCGGCCATCTCAGGCCGCCCTCAGTCCCTGACTGACATTTCCAACCCTCAACCAATGTATGAGTGGAGATCGGTACTCGGACACCTGCAGAGCCCCACTCAGCCCCTGAAATCTGCTTCAAGCACACTACGACCATAACGGAGCACTTCCCCGTTGTAAAAAAAAAAAAAAAAAAGTTATTATTTCTGATAGAAGTTATACACGCACTTGTAGAAATCTGGAAAACAGGACAGCGCAGAAAAGAAAATGTAAACCACCCATGACCATCACCAAACCCTAGCCCTGCTGTTAATATGTCAGTGCATTTCCTTCTGGTTTTCCCTTTGGTGTTTTCACTAAGTTGAGGTCACGTTCCGAGTTCAACTTTTAAATCTGGCTTTCTGTCACTCCAGAATATCACTTAATTCTTTTTTAATTTTAAGAAAACCTTCCTTATAAATATGCCAATGTCATTTTCTGTGGAAAGGATGTGTCTGCAGGGCATTTCTCCACTCCCCTGTGGTCGGGCCTGCTCTGTAAAGATGGTCCTTTCCACCCTGCCCCCTCCAGTCTGTGTTCCTGTAGGAATGGGACTCACTCTACTACTTTCCCAAAGTCTTTCCTCCCTGTCGGCAGAGCTTAGCTCTTAGGTGTCATGCCTGAGCCCCTCCCTGGGGTGGCCCCCATAGCCAGGAGGGGGTGGAGAGGACTGCCCTCCCAGGGAAGCTTGTCAGGGAAGAGTGCTGGAGTCCTTGGGGTTGATCAGGTGGGGGCGGGGGGCTGAGGGGGGGTGGTGGCCAGGGGCAGGGCCTGGGGCTGACCCAAACCATGGGAGCTTGGGAACAGAAAAGCTCAGAGAAGTTGTCACTGGGTCCTGGGACCCAGCAGGAGCTGGGAGGGGTCGCATCGTGTGGTTGGGGCCAGCCCAGCTTGAAGGAACTTTTACTTCGGCCTGATCACAGTGTTTGAATTATATCCCTTGTGGCAACCCATTTTCCAGATTGGGTCCCAGCAATAAATTGGGAAAAACTGATTTAAAGAAGGCTTTTCCTGTTCTACTTGCTCTGAGGTCTGCTATCTGGGACTTTCCCAAAAGTAGCCCCCCCCCCCCCCCCCCACCCTCGCTCCAACACTTTATTTTGAAAATTTTCAAACATACAGCAGTTTTGAAAAAAAAAAAGTCACTGAACATCCATATACCCACAACCTAGATTCTGCCATTAACATTTTCCTATTGTTGTTTATCCCACATATCCATACATGTCCCAAAGGTTTTAATCTCATCTTGTTTTTCCCTATTTACTCCTCGTGTCTGAAACCGCTTCCATTGGCCCTAAAACTAGGTGAAACTTCAAGGCAGTGGGTTATGTGGCAATCGATTCAGAGTTTCAAGCTTGCAATCATCTGTCCAAAATGTTTTTGCAAAACCTGCCCCTGGGACTTTTATAAATAGCCAGTGTGAAAGGGAACCTGCCTTTGGGGCTTTAAAAGGAGGCCAGCTAGCCACAAATATGCATCCCCACCCCCCACCCCAAGGCCTGGCTTCTGCTCCCGTGCAACTTGGGGCTCCAGGCACCGTTTCCACGTTCGAGTTCTGCCATCCCTGGCTAGGTCAAACTTGATCACAAGACAGAAATTTCTGGACACCAGGAAGCAGACAGAGTGTCCCTTCCTCTCTCTGTCTCTCTCTCCCTTTATTCCTTATGGAATACAAAGCCAAGCAAGATTCAGGTTCAACCACCCACCTGTCTGCCAGAAGGCGGGCTTCTGGGTCCACAGGGCACCTGGCCCTCTGGGCCAGGGGCTGGGCAGGCAGGAACTGACGGCTCATGTCTATTTTAATTAGGGAACGAAGGACACTGAGCATCTTTCTGTTATATATACTGTACATTTCCCTCACTCCTTCCCTGGCTTGCCCTGGATCTGTTTCCTATGCGTGAGTTCATTTTCTTTTGATTTTAAGAGTTCTTTGTCAATGTGCTGTGAATAATTTTTCCCGGTTTGTCTTTGGGGAGGAGTATTTGGAGTTGCTCGCCCAGCCAGACAGAAGTTTCAAGTGTCCAGTAGCTGGACTTTTCCGCCTTGTCCCTTAGGCTTCGCTGAGGGGCAGGTGTAAAGGGCCTCAAATTCGGGGTGCAAGCTCTACAGTATGACGAGGGCACAGACAGGGGGCTCTAGCTGTGCGACGGGGCGGTCCTCAGCGTCTCCGAGTGTAAAGTGGGTGACAGCTGCATCTCCGCATAGGACGTGGCCTGGCACACGCTGGAAGTGTTAACCAGGCTGAGCATCTTTACCACGAGATCATCGAGAAAGGCCTTCTCCCCGCCAGCATTATGTTCTGAACGTCATCCATGTTGTCTTGAACACACGGATGACTTTATTTTCAGGCTTCCTTTTAAAACTTGCCCTAGTTCCATCTATCCAGCTGCCTCTTGGACGGTTGCTCTTTTTTTTTTTTTTTTTTTTTTTTTTGAAGCAATCTCTATACCCAACGTGGGGCTCAAACTCACAAACCCTAGGTCGAGAAGTTACAGTCTCCAGGGCACCTGGGTGGCTCAGTCGGTTGAGCATCCAACTCTTGGTTTCCGGCTCGGATCATGATCTCACAGTTCATGGGTTCGAGCCCCGTGTTGGGGTCCAACCTGACAGTGCAGGGCCTGCTTGGGATTCTCTATCCCTCTCTCTCTTGCCTCTCGCTTGCTTGTGGTCTCCCTCTCTCTCTCTCAAAACAAATAAATAAACTTAAAAAAAGAGTCACACGTTCCACCGACTGAGCCAGCCAGGTGCCTCCCTAAAGATTTTAAGTAATCTCACACTTAATATGGGGCTTGAACTCACAACCCTGAGAGATCAAGAGTCGCACGCTCCACCACCTGAGCCAGCTGAGCGCTCCTGGATGGTCCCTTATTGAATCCATGTTGTTTTGACCTCCTGACCCCAAAATTTCACACCCACTTATTTATCAGCAGAAATATTATTATAATTAACTTTACTGAGCACCTACTGTGTGCCAAGGCTATGCTAAGTGCTTTGCAGGCATCATCTTATTTTTTACTATTATTTCCCCACTGCACAGCCAGAAAGCTGAGGCTGATGAGGTCGTGCCACCTGCCCCGGGTCACCAACTTGTAAGCAAAGGAGCTGGGTTTGAGCACAAGCAGTGTGGGTTCAAAGCCCGAGTTTGTAACATGCACACGCTTTTCCTCCTCCCTGCCCATCGCTCTCACACGCAGGCAAAGACTTCATTGCAGCCTGGACAGCATTAGCAAAAGAGTGGAAACCCCGAGTGTCCAATAGGGGAAAAAGACTGTGGCAGATCTGGGAGTGCCTCCTGGAAGCAATTTCTGGGACACGGTTTCAGTGCAAACAGCAGGGTGCACAACAGTGCATGGCACACTTCCATTAAAAAAAAAAGCTTATACACATGTCTACGCTTGTATGTGTATACGTAATTTCCAAGGATTTACAAGGAGCCGTTAATTACCGTTGCTTTGGGAACAGAAAATAAGGATCTGAGGAGAGAAGGAAATTGCTTCTAACTGTATACCCACTTGTATTCTTCCATTTTTTTAAAAAATCAAAGTATAGAGTACTTTTTCAAGTTAAATATTTTAGGGGCGTCTGGTGGCTCAGTTGAGTTGAGCGTCCAACTTCAGCTCAGGTCACGATCTTACAACCCATGGGTTTGAGCCCCACGTTGGGCTCTGTGCTGACAGCTCGGAGCCTGGAGCCTGCTTCGCATTCTGTGTCTCCCTCTCTCTCTGCTCCTTCCCCACCTATGCTGTGTCTGTCTCTCTCTCTCTCTCTCTCTCAAAAATAAACAAACATTAAGAAATTTTTAATAAAATAAAAATGTTTTCACGCATCGAGTATCAGATACATCTCCACGTGGATGTTCCTTGGCAGGTAGAGCCTCAAAAATCCAAAGCTGCAACCATGGTCTTTCTCCCCGAAAGTAGCCCTCCTCCTGCTTGCCCTAAGTGGTTTAACATCCTCTGTGCCCTCAGGCACCCAAGGCAGAAACCCAGACAGCAGGGGCACCCCTTCCCCAGAAGGTAGGCTTCCTCCCCCCCCCCCCCCCCACAGCGGCCATCTCCGCACAGGCAGAATGAGGGGTGAATCCTGGGCTGCCCTGCTTTTCCTGTACTGAATGCGCATTTATTTGTTACTTAAAAAAAAACAAAAAACTAACATCTTGTAAAAGACCCAACTCGAGGGTCTTCTCTTCCAGGAGCTCCCCAGGCAAGGTGGATGGATCCCTCCCGCTTCCCTCCATTCGACCTCTGTGGCACTTAAAACGCCTCAAATTACAAATGTCCTTCCCCCCTGTCACCCTGATGGAGCTGGGGTGGGGGGGAAGCAGGGCTGTTTCAGCCACTTGGATCTTTCCCGCACTTGCACCCTTGCCTGTCACTAGCGTAACTAAACCAGTGGGAGTTCACTCCGTGGTGAGCCACACAGACAAACTACAGCAGGTGAATTGTGGCACAAGGGAAACTTTATTCGCAGCGGATAAGGACATCACCGGGAATAACTTTCAAAAGCCGTGACTCTCAGAGCAGGGGCGGGTGGGTTCCTGAGACTGAGGGTTAGGGAAGCCTTGTCACCGTACGCAGAGGTGGGCATGAGGTCCTGCACACGCCCTAAGGAAACACGTCTACACATATGCTTTGTATGTCACGTAAATGAGACGAGCCCCCCCTCGGTGCAGATTTTAGTATTATGATGAGGCAAAGGTCACCGCTGGTCCCTCCCTGGGTCACTGCACGGTCCCGTGTGCGCAGGCGTGAGCCGGGGGTTAAGTTCAGACTGGTCTGGTTGGCCGGGCCTCCAGAACTCTGTCTGGGCTGTCAGTCGTTATTGCCGGCGGGGCGGTTCTGGTTTCCTTCTCGGGATGTTATGCCCTTCGGGTCTTTTGCCTGAGTTAAGAGAGAAGCTGGAAAGAAGAATTTAAGGAAGAATGTGGGACAAAGGTCGGTAAGTTTGAGCAGGTGGGCAGTCAAGGTCGGGTCTTGGGAGTCTAGCCGGTGACACTCGATGCTCTAGCGGCGTCTACTCCCTGGAGGTGTGGGCATTCGGACGTGGCTAACGGTCCACGCGCACAGGCCGTGAGTCCCCCGTGGTACCGCGCCTTCCGTGGGGCGCCTCCCGCAGCACGCAGGCCCCGTCGTCACGCAGTAAAGGTGTTTCAAGTACTGGCCGTGCACCGGGTGGAGCCCCGAGGACACAGTCGTGCCGCAGACGAGCCACTCGGAGAGGCTCTGAGATTAGCACAGGGCGGTCAAGGTCTGCCCCGGGGACCTTGGAGCCGGGCGGCAGGGGGGTGACGAGGCACAAAGCGGCTTCCTCTCATCTCCACCTGTGTGGCCCACAGGTTCCAGAAGCTGGAGAAGAAGGTGAAAGAGCAGGAGCACTGGACCCGGCTTCGCAGGTACTCCCTGCTTCTCCAGAGAGAGACCTCCAGGAAGTGACTGGGCTCTCTGCAAGGTTGGCGGCAGGCAGGCTTCGCCCCAGGACACTCCGAGGCCAAGAGACAAGGTGACAGAGGCCCCCAGGGGCCTAGACGGGCAGTCTGGGACCTCAGCAAGGGGAGAGGGATGATCTGGGGAGCCTCCAACCCTAGGCCGCTTGTCAGAGCCCTCGGGTGGGCAGATGTCACCCCAATAAACAGTGCTATTGTTTCCAGACTCCAAAGTCGCTGTGGTGTGTGTCCTTTTGTTCCCACCCAGTCCAGACCCCAGCAAGGCCCAGTCCTAGGCCGTGTGAGGGACCCTCGCCTTCTAAGCCCAGGAGAGCCACTTTGCTCAAATGACCAAGACCCCAGGCCACCCCAGCTGCTATGTGGCCCTCTTTCTCCCCACCCACTTCCTCTCCCTCTCTGAGTTGGCTCATACACAACCTTCCTGGAATTGCTTCCGAGAGGCTGAGGAGGATCAGAGGTTGGGTGACCGCCTGGGGTCACACAGGTCTGAGAGGCAAGGTGGCAGGCAGGAACTGTGGCCTGGGACCCTGGGGTGGGGGGATGCTTCAGGGTGGGGTGGCTGGGGGACAGGATGAGGGCAGAGAGGTGCCTCTCTTTTCTGGAAACTGCCCTTCCCAGGAAAACCGGCTGGAGGGGTCCCCGCAGCTCAAGGCCTATGCCTGCCTCTCCGAGGACACCGTGTGGTGTCTCTGAGAACTGCAGGTGGTTGACATGTCCCAGCCTCCCCGTGGTCAACTGCACGCGGGGTTGGTGACAGGCATCTCCTTTTGTGTCCCCATCTCCTCCCTTGGGACACACATGCTCCTCACTGTCCTGGTCCCTCCTTCACGGCGCTGGTACTGACCGGCAGCACGTCCCTGGATGAAGAGGTTCCCACCTGAGGCGCTCCGCCCCTCACTCTCCTGCCCATGGAAACAGAAACAGCAGCAAAAATAACCTTTACACCAACGGGTCCTGTTCCTCTAAACAGCAGGCACTGACTCCCTTTTGAGATGAGGGAGGAAAACTCAGGATGATGGCCTTGGCCTCGCACACCCCCTAAATGTAACAGAGGACTAACACTGATGGGGCACCTGCTGTGATGTGTCTGCTTTACAAGTACACCTTGTGAGATGTACAGATGATCATTATCGCCGTTGTACAGAAGGAAAATGGAGGCTCAGGTCACTGCTCGGAATAGCCCGTATCAAGTCCTAATGGGCTTTTCCAACATCAAGTGTCAGAGACCCAGCTCTCAAACGAACTTTAGGGTTGGCTCACGTAATGTAGGACGTAATGCTTTCTGGGGAGCCGGGTCCAGGTGCTGAGTAACAACAGGAATCTCTCTCCATCTCTGTTTTGATGCCCTTTGCTTGGGTGGCAACATGACTGCCAACAGGACCCACAGCGAGTGTCCCTTTCTTTTATTTATTTTTTACTTTTCTAAAGTTTATTTAATTTTTAAAAATGTTTTATTGTATTTATTTTTTAAATTTACATCCAAGTTAGTTAGCATATAGTGCAACAATAATTTCAGGAATAGATTCCTTTACCCATTTAACCCATCCCCCCTCCCACACCCCCTCCAGTAACCCTCTGTTTGTTCTCCATATTTAAGTCTCTTATGTGTTGCCCCCCTCTCTGTTTTTATATTATTTTTGCTTCCCTTATGTTCATCTGTTCTGTGTCTTAAAGTCCTCATATGAGTGAAGTTCTATGATATTTGTCTTTCTCTAATTTCGCTTAGCATGATACCCTCTAGTTCCATCCACATAGTTGCAAATGGCAAGATTTCATTCTTTTTGATTGCCGAGTAATACTCCATTATATATATATGTATATAAATTATATATATATAAATTATATATATATAAATATAAATCTTCTTTATCCATTAGTCCATCGATGGACATTTGGGCTCTTTCCATACTTTGGCTATTGTCGAAGTGCTGCTATAAATATTGGGTGCATGTGCCTCTTCAAAACAGCACCCCTGGGGGCGCCTGGGTGGCTCAGTCGGTTAAGCGTCTGACTTCGGCTCAGGTCATGATCTCACAGTTCGTGAGTTCGAGCCCCGCGTCGGGCTCTGTGCTGACAGCTCAGAGCCTGGAGCCTGCTTCACATTCTGTGTCTCCCTCTCTCTCTGCCCCTTCCCTGCTCATGCTCTGTCTCTGTCTCAAAAATAAATAAACATTAAAAAATAAAAATAAAAAAAACAGCACACCTGTATCCCTTGGATAAATGCCTAGTAGTGCAATTGCCGGGTCGTAGGGTAGTTCTATTTTTAATTTTTTGCGGAACCTCCATCCTGTTTTCCAGAGTGGCTGCACCAGCTTGCCTTCCCACCAACAATGCAAAAGGGATCATCTTTCTCCACATCCTCGCCAACATCTGTTGTTGCCTGAGTTGTTCATGTTAGCCATTCTGACAGGTGTCAGGTGGTATCTCATTGTGCTTTTGACTTGTATTTCCCTGATGATGAGTGATGTGGAGCATTTTTTCATGTGTCGGTTGACCATCTGGACGTCTTCTTTGGAGAAGTGTCTATTCATGTCTTTTGCCCATTTCTTCCCTGGATTACTTGTTTTTTGGGTGTGGAGTTTGATAGGTTCTTTATACATTTTGGATACTAACCCTTTATCTGATATGTCATTTGCAAATATCTTCTCCCATTCCATTGGTTGCCTTTTAGTTTTGCTGATTGTTTCCTTCACTGTGCAGAAGCTAGTTTTGCTGATTGTTTCCTTCACTGTGCAGAAGCTTTTTATCTCGATAAAAAGTTCCAATAGTTCATTTTTGCTTTTGTTTCCCTTGCCTCCAGAGATGTGTTGAGTAAGAAGTTGCTGCGGCTGAGGTCAAAGAGGTTTTTGCCTGCTTTCTCCTTGAGGATTTTGATGGTTTCCCATCTTACATTGAGGTCTTTCATCTATTTTGAGTTTATTTTTGTGTATGGTATAAGAAAGTGGTCCAGGTTCATTCTTCTGCATGTCACTGCCCAGTTTTCCCAGCACCACTTGAAGAGACTGTCTTTACTCCATTGGATATTCTTTCCTGCTTTGTCAAAGATTAGTTGGCAATACATCTGCGGGTCCATTTCTGTGTTCTCTATTCTGTTCCTTTGATCTGAGTGTCTGTTTTTGTGCCGGTACCGTACTGTCTTGATGATTACAGCTTTGTAATACAGCTTGAGGGGCGCCTGGGTGGCTCAGTCGGTTAAGCGTCGACTTTGGCTCAGGTCATTATCTCCCGGTTCATGAGTTCAAGCCCCGCATCAGGCTCTGTGCTGACAGCTCAGAGCCTGGAGCCTGATTCATATTCTCTCCCTCCCTCTCTCTCTCTGCCTCTACCCTGCTCACACTCTGTCAAAAATAAATAAACAATTTAAAAAAAGTGTCATACAGCTTGAAGTCTGGGATTGTGATGCCTCCTTTTTTGGTTTTCTTTTTCCAGATTGCTTTGGCTATTCAGGGTCTTTTCTGGTTCCACTCAAATTTCAGGATTGTTCTAGCACTGTGAAGAATGCTGGTATTATTTTGATAGGGATTGCATTGAATATGTAGATTGCTTTGGGTAGTACTGACATTTTAACAATATTTGTTCTTCCTATCCAGGAGCATGGAATATTTTTTCCTTTGTGTGTGTGTGTCTTCTTCAATTGCTTTCATAAGCTTTCTATAGTTTTCAGTGTATAGATTTTTCACCTGTTTGGTTAGATGTATTCTTAGGTATTTTACAGGTGTTGGTGCAATTATAAATGGGATTGATTCCTTGATTTCTCTTTCAGTTGCTTCATTGTTGGTGTATAGGAATGCGACTGATTTCTGTGCATTGGTTTTATATCCTGCAACTTTGCTGAATTCATGGATCAGTTCTAGCAGTTTTTTGGTGGAATCTTTAGGGTTTTCCATATAGAGTATCATGTCATCTGCCAAGAGTGAAAGTTTGACTTCCTCCTGACTGATTTGGATGCCTTTTATTCCTTTGTGTTGTCTGATTGTTGAGCCTAAGACTTCCAATACTACGTAGAATAACAGTGGTGAGAGTGGACATCCCTGTGTTGTTCCTGACCTTAGGGGGAAAGCTCTCAGTTTTTCCCCATTGAGGATGATATTAGTGTTGGGTCTTTCATATATGGCTTTTATGATCTTGGGGTATGATCCTTCTCTCCCTACTTTCTTGAGGGTTTTTATCAAGAAAGGATGCTGTATTTTGTCAAATGCTTTCTCTGCATCTATTGAGAGGATCATGTGGTTCTTGTCCTTTCTTTTATTGATGTGATGAATCACGCTAATTGTTTTGCAGATATTAAACCAGCCCTGCATCCCAGGTATAAGTCCCACCTGGTCGTGGTAATTTTTTTAATGTATTGTTTGATCTGGTTGGCTAATACCTTGTTGAAGATTTTTGCATCCATGTTCATCAGGGAAATTGGTCTATAGTTCTCCTTTTTCGTGGGGTCTTTGTCTGGTTTTGGAATCAAGATAATGCTGATTTTATAGAAAGAGTTTGGAAGTTTTCCCTCCATTTCTATTTTTTGGAACAGCTTCAAGAGAATAGGTGTTAACTCTTTCTTAAATGCTTGGTAGAATTCCCCTGGAAAGCCATCTGGTCCTAGACTCTTGTTTTTTGGGAAATTTTTGATTACTAATTCAATTTCTTTACTGGTTATGGGTCTGTCCAAATTTTCTATCCCTGTTTCAGTTTTGGTAGTGTATAGGTTTCTAGGAATTTGTCCATTTCTTCCAGATTGCCCATTTTATTGGCATATAATTGCTCACCATATTCTCTTATTATTGTTTGTATTTCTGCAGTGTTGGTTGTGATCTCTCTTCTTTCATTCTTCATTTTATTTATTTGGGTCCCTTCCTTTTTCTTTTTGATCAGTCTGGCTAGGGGGTGATTTTTCGTTAATTCTTTCAAAGAACCAACTTCTGGTTTCATTGATCTGTTCTACTGGGTTTTTTGGTTTCAATAGCATTGATTTCTGCTCTAATCTTTATTATTTACTGTCTTCTGCTGGTTTGGGGTTTATTTGCTGTTCTTTTTCCAGCTCTTTAAGGTGTAAGGTTAGGTTGTATATCTGAGACCTTTTTTCCTTCTTTAGGAAGGCCTGGATTGCTATATACTTCCCTCTTATGACTGCCTTTGCTGTGTCCCAGAGGTTTTGGGCCGTGGTGTTGTCATTCTCATTGGTTTCCATGTACTTTTTAATTTCCTCTTTAACTTCTGGGTTAGCCCATTTGTTCTTTAGTAGGATGTTCTTTAGTCTCCAAGTACTTGTTATCTTTCCAAATTTTTTCTTGTGGTTGATTTCGAGTTTCACAGCGTTGTGGTCTGAAAATATGCACGGTATGATCTCGATCTTTTTGTACTTGTTGAGGCCTGATTTGTGTCCCAGTATGTGATCTATTCTGGAGAACGTTCCATATGAACTGGAGAAGAATGTATATTCGCAAATGTCCCTTTCTTGATGGTTCCAGCAAAGTCCGGAGCCTGCTTCTCACTGGCCCGAATGTGGTCTCATGCCTGAACCACTCGGTGCTGACTGTGCGGGCCTGTGTCACATGCCCATCCCTGGAGCAATGCAGAGGGGGTGCCCACTGAAGCTAAGGAGGGGAGAGCACTGTCTGAAGAAAGAAAAATGCCAGACCTCAGGGGAAGAAGGCAGGAGGGGTGCTAAGCTTGGCCAAGACCTCAGAGGTGGCCCTGTCCACTCTCTCCAAAGTCACGTGTTGCCAACACCAGGCCACCTCCCCATCTCCTAGTGTGTGTGGGGAGGGCAGGAAGGGGAGAGGGGAGCTGGGGCATTCGAAAGAAGCCTCACAGGCCAGGTCCAAGGGAGGGAGGAGGGGGAAGAGAGGAGGGTGGAGGGCAGAGAGCCTGGCAAGGCTCCGGGGAATGGGTGGAAGGGGCCTGAGCCGCGCTGAGCTGGGGACCCACGGCTCTAGCCCCACTCGGGGCTGGTGCGCCAGCGGTCCCCAAAGAGGAGCTTGCCCACTGGGCAAAGGGACCCCTCAGAAGCACCAAGAAACCTGGGTCTCCTCAGGGGAGGCTGGAACCAGTGTGAGTGGAAGGAGCACCCAAGGCGCAACATTTGGGAGGCAGGGCCCTTAGGGTTGTGCAAATGCAGGGATGACATGTGGGGGTCAGGGTGGGCTCCTGGCCTCACTCCGGGGCAAGCGGGGCTTAGCGGTTAGGGCTAGCTTCCCTCCTCAGCCTGGGGCCACCTGGTTCTCCAGATCCAGGCCCTTGCAGAATCCTGGCACATCCACATGCCCTTTGGATGGACCTGCTTATTTGGTACCGCGTGGCCAGAGGGACACCGGGCTGGCCCTCCTCCAGACGCACCAGCCACCCACCCAAGGCAGGGGACCCCCCCTCAGTCCTACGCCTAGGACCTTAGGACGGGCCCATGCAGACAACTCATGACCACCTCCCCCTTTCCACACTGTGACCCCTGCAGCCTGTCCTTGAATCAATGTCTTGAATACAGGGCCGTCAGCTTAGCTGCCCCGCCTTAGAACCTGGCCCAACCAGCACCTACACAGTACAGTTTCCCCAGCGGGAGCAACATCTAGGCTCAGTAGGCAGAATGTTCGCTGCCGGCAATGGCACTGGTGGCCACGGTGCAGTGGGGCCTTATTTTACACCCCCAGCCCCTCCGCCCCCCAACACACACGCTTGCCCGCCAGGACTGTTCCAAACACCTGACTGGTCAACTGCCGCCCACCGTTGTCCCCGTCCCAACGGCCAGGTACTAGCTTTGTGAAAAATGCCCTGTTTTCTGTGCTTTAGTGTCCCGATCTGTTAAATAGGTATAAGCGCACACACCTGTCCGCCTCACCTGCGGCGACTTGAGGTTAGACGGTGAAATGAAAGCCTTTAACACAGAGCCCGGCTCGGGTAACCAACCGCTCTGCCCATCCGACCCGGCCGGCCGGGACAGCAGCTCTTCCGAAGGACGCAGCGCCGCGGGCCAGCGGCCGGGTGGGGCACCCCGTGCCCACGCCACGCTCCGGCTCCCTCCTTCCAGCAGGCACGCGCCCCCGCCGCGCCAGGCCAGGGCACCGTGGCAGGGCCCCGGGTGAGGTGCCACCACCTAGCCTCCGTCCCAGAGACAGGCCGGCGTTCAGCTGTCGCCTAAACCGTGCGCCCCGGGGTTGGCACACAGGCGCCGCACTCACATCCGGGTCCCCAGCCAAAGCGGCCACCCACCCTCCGCTCCCGCGCGTCGGCTAGCCTCTCCCTTCCTTAACTCTCCCACCAACTGGCCACTTGTCACAGGTGCTGAGAACCGAGCGAGCGCACGCTGTCACCTACCTGGACGGTGCTCACTGACGTAGGCCTTGGGACGCGTACACAGGGCCTCCTCCCGGGGGCGGGCGGCGCCGGCCCAGCGAGGGGGCTCGGGCGCAGGCGCAGGAGAGGTGGGAGGAGCCCCCTTCCCATCCGCCGTCCTCCGTCTTATTAGCAGAGACGTGTTAATGAAAATTCACACCGAGGTGCTGATAAACAGTGGGCCTCGCCGGCTCCGAGAGGGAGGAGAATGCTCTCCGCAGGGGAGGGCGCTGGCCGATGAGCCCCACTTATCTGTGAAAAGACTTGCTAATAACTTTAATTCCCCGTCCGAAACCGCAGGGCCTTTGCCATGCAAACAGATTTTCTAAATTGGGTAGGGTCCCTGGCAAAGACTTCTCGCTCTGCTCCAGTTAGGGTCCTGGGAGGGGAGAGCAAGATGAGGGGCGAGGTGTGGGAAAGGGGGTGATCAACGGAGGTGTGAGGTCAGCCCCCCTGCAGGGCCTCTGCTTTTGGATCCCGCTCTGTGCGGCCAAATGCCGGCCAGGGTGCGTGCGCCTGGACGCCTGAACGTCACAGCGGTGCCCCCGGCCACGCCGAATTCCTGCCCCTCCCGGCCTGGGCCCGAGCACTGGAACTGATCTCTGAGGTGGTTTCAAAACAAACCTATCCGTACCGACGGATAAACAGATAAACCGTGGTATATCCGTGCAATGGAGTATCACTGGGCAATAAAAAGAAACGGAATACTGATGCACCTAGGCCACACGGATAAACCCGGAAAACGTTAAATGAAAGAAGCAAGGCACAAAGGCCTCTATTGTGTGATTCCAGTTACACAAAATGTCCGGAACCGGCCAATCTATGGAGACAGAAGGTAGATGCCTGGGCTGGAGAGGGGGGGGGGGTCAAGGGGAGCACCTGCTAATGGGCACAAGGTTTCTTTCCCCGGTGATGAAAATGTTCTCGATTTAGACAGTGGTGATGGTTGCATTACTACGAATATACTAAAGTCACTGAATTATAAGGTTGAATTTCATGGTATGTAAACTATATCTCAATAAAGCTACTATAAAAAACAAATGCTAAGGCCTGTGTTTCAAAGTTGCTTGGCAGGGAGGGGAGAACTTGGTATCCATAGAGGGCTGGGGGACCCTTGGGCAGAGGCTACATCCCCTAGCCTCACCTCAACTCCCCCACAAGGCTTGACTGCTTACCAGACCCCTTGAGCCAAGCCAGGCCCCTTCTGGGTCAAGGCTTCCTTCTTCCCCATACACTGCATCCCTGATCTGAACCCAGCGATGCAGACACGAGTGTGGTTCCAGGTTAGCTATGTGGATTTGGAGGCAACCCCATGAGCCTCTCCACTCTAGCTAGGCCTCTGGGAGGTCACAGTTAACTCGGGACTGACTCATAAAATGTTAATGTCCCTAGCCCACCTGGAAGAGAAAGCAGAGTGAAGGGAGATAAGAAAATCCCAAGGTCCAGGCCACAAAGCTCCAGTACAGGGGAATAAGGACTTGGGATGCATGGACTGAGTCCTTGGAGCTGGTGTCCTCTCAGACCCCAGAGCTGGCAAAACCTGACCAGGGAGAACTTGGGATTCTGAATTCATACCGACCCTGAGTGCTGACCCTCAGTAAAATCGTTATTTGGGTATAAAATGTGTAAAGGACCTGATGATGCACAGTAAGTACTAAGAAAACGTATTTTCTACACAGATACTTTGCTTTTAATGCACCTCCCACCAGGTTCAAGGAAAAGGGGGACAGGCTCCACTGCTACCACTTTCTCACATACAGCATCTTCCCGCTCCAGGCTGGCCTTCCTGGAATAGGACAGGCTAAGCCAGGGCAAAGGGGAAAGGGTCTGGGCCTTTGTGCTTTGAGGGCTGAAGACTGCCAGAAACTCTCTTAATTCTCCTAGGTTCTTCTTTGGAGAAGGGGAGGGAGCTTTGTGTCCATGCGAAGGAAGAAGAAACGGTCAACTGACACCAGCACAGTTTATTCACAAATAAATAAATACATAGTAGGCAGGCGCCCCCTGCCTGCCTCCAAGGGTCAACCTGTGGGTCCCTCCATTGCCGGAGGGGCTGGGGAGAGTTGTCTTGGGTGGGGACGGGCTCTTGCTCTCAGGAATGCCCATGCCAGTATCGCAGGTGCCCTCTCCTAGGAAAGGGAGTCTGGAGAGGCACCGTTTTGAAGGTGCTGAAAGCCAAAAGGGCCTCGATGCTCACAGGGCGCCAATTGTACGTCGTCACTTCGACTCAGGCCGGCGGCCACTCCAGGGGCGAGAGGGGCATCCAGGTCTCCAGCAGGGACAGCACGTCGCCGGGAAAGAGCTGGGGGGAGAGGGTATAGAGTTACCTTCAGCGCTGGCCGCCACGCGTGGGTGTCCGCGCTCGTAGGTGCCACTCGGGCACAAGAGCCTGTCCCCTGCGTGTCCTCTCCCTCCCCTCGCCGCTTGAGCGCCCCAGGCACACTAGCTACGGTGCTCGGGACAGCAAGCAGACACGGCCAGGCTGCCGGCGGGGATGCCGCAGGAGGCCTGTAAGCGGCGGACGCGGACGACAGGTAGCAGCACCCACGATGGCCCCGTGGGTGGGGGGAGAGAGTCCCGCGCGGGGAAGGAAGTACTAACCGGAGACGAGGGGCTCCGCTCCATTGCCTGCGATTCCGAACACGCCGCCTCGTCATGAAGCACTGTCGGGTCGCGCGGCTGCGGCGCCGCTAGTTCTCCGAGACAGGCCGGCGGGGACCCCCAGGACGCGGAGGGGCTGGCGGCTGAGCCCAGAAGCTGGGCGCGCGCCTCCACCTGCACCTGCGTCTGCGCGGGGCCGCCGTCGGGGCAGAGCGGGCAGCCCCGAGGCACCGCCGCGTCGCTGCGCCGCCGCCGCCGGCGCTGCAGGCTCTCCTCGCTGAGGCCCAGCACCGCCGACAGGTGGCCGATGTAGCGGATGGCCAGGCGCAGCGTCTCGATCTTGGTGAGGCTCTGGCCGGCGGGCGCCACGGACGGCGGCAGAAAGCGGCGCAGCTCGTGCAGGGCGCGGGCGAGCGTGCGCATGCGCAGCTTCTCGCGCTCGCTGGCGCTCTGCCGCTGCCCGGAGCCCAGGCGGCTGCTGCGCGCGCCGCGCCTCCCTGCGCTCCGGGCTCCGGCGGCCGCGTGGGTGCCGGGCCGTCCGGGGCTCAGCTCGGGGCTGCCGGCCGGGACGCTGCCCCAGGAGTCCGGGGACGAGGCGGGGGAGCAGCCGCAGTCCCTGTCGGAGGGCGGCAGAGGCCGAGGCGGGCCCCAACCCGGGAAGAGGAGCCAGGACTCGGAGAGCGTAGGGCTCAGGGACTGGGCCATGGCGGCGGCGGCGCATCTGCGGACCGGCGCCCGGCGCCCGCTTTATCCCGAGCCCGAGGTGTGAAGTGGCCCCTTCCAGGCCGCATCAGCACTTCAAAGCGGGCTCGGGGCCTGGAGGGGGCGGGGCCGTACCCTTTGAACCAACGGGGGGTGCTGAAGGTGCGGGCCCCTTGGCCGCCCCAGGTCGGCCCCACCTGGGCCCTCGCATGGGCACCGGAGCCAGCCACTGGGGCCTCTTGCCCGCGCTGCCTGGCGTGTTGGGCCAGCCCAGCAGGTCAGAGGAAGCGCGGTCCGGGGAACTGGAAGTACAGTACCTGGGCTTGGGGCTGCCTTCACCTGTTGGGACCTTATGCAAATTCTTACGCTTTCTTGCAAATTCGTTCCCAGTTTGTATAACGGGAGCTTTGAGGCATACTGCAGCCAGGTCTGCAGAATGAATAGGATGGGGACCCGGAGTGGGGCCCTGATCCCTGCTAGAGGTGAAAGGAGCAGTAATCCATTTCTCCTCTGAGGCAGACCGGTCCTGGACGTGGCCTTACCAGGTGGTGGTGATCGGGGGTGGGGGGACGGAGGGAGCACTATGAGGAAACTATCCCAGGCAAATCCAACAAGCTGGCCAAGTATGGCCACGTTGCTGGACCATGTGAGCTGAGGGAGGGGAAGCCTCAGGCCCTCTAGGGCACCTTCTCCCTGGCAGGATCAAGGGCTTGGCAAGCTGCCACCACTGGCCACCAGTTGGCGTCCTACCATTTGGGGGCAGGTATATCAGGTTTTGCCATCGAAACGTGAGTGGACACGACATAGAAAAATGCACATAACAAAATTCATACCCCTCCATAATAAAACTTCTCAGCCAACTAGCAATAGAGAGGAACCGTCTCAACCTGATGAGAGGCATCCACAAAGAGCCCACAGCTAATATCATAGTAAATAGTGGAAGAGTGAATGCTTTTCCATAATGTTGAGAACGAGGAGGGGATGTCTGCTCCTTCCCAGGCCTATTCGACAGTGCGCCGGAGGGCCTGGCTTGTGCAAAAACAGAAAAGCATACAGATTGGAAAGGAAGAGGCTAAACCGTCTCCACTCGCAACAAGACTGTCTACGTAGGAAATCTCAAGGAACCGATGCTGCCTGCCTGATCCCTCAGGAGTTTGAGTTTATACACCTTGTCATGATAGCTACTTCATGCACAGATGTCTGTTGTCCACCTAGACTGTGAAGTACCTGGTCCATAGCATGTCTTCAAGAGAAGCGGTACATAGGGTCTCTTCCAGTGTGAGGGGTCTAACATTTTGCATCCCCAATGCCTTCCAGCCCTGTGACTGCCGGGTGAGCTGGTCTGTAGCAAAGAAGGCCAAGTGGTTTAGTGGCTTCTCCCTGGGCATCTCTGCCCCCCACCGTCCCCTGCCCTCGACTCGTTTATCTTCTCCTGCCCTCAGCTTCTTCCAGCACCTTCTACACCCCCTTCCTCTGCAGTCTGTCCCAGCAGCCCCAGAATGCTTACGCCCACGGTCACATCCAGGAGAGGCAGTCCCAACCCACCCCTGGGGAGAAGGGAAGCTGCCGTAGGACCCATTCCCAAGGAGAGTCTGGTCCAGGAGAGCCCTCCTCAGCTTGAAGCTGTCAGTAGGGTCTGCTCCTTTTGGACCCTGCTCGATGGATGCCCTCCTGGGGCTCCAGATCCAAGCTAAGAAGCTGGTATTGCAGCCCAGTGGCTGGGCTCTTTTGATCCCACTGGACCCAAGGGGACAAACAGTTGGGACTTGGTAGAGTATGTTGTACACTCAGGCGAGGGGCGGGGGTGGGGGGGGTGGGGTGCAGAATAAAAACCCGTCAAGCAGGAGGGATGGCATCTGAGAGGGCTCAGAGCCTCTGCTGCCAACCTTCTGAACGTCAAAAAAAAAAAAAAATCCCTCCAATCCCCACAGAATTCTGATTTTCATTTTGTAGCTAATTGAGGAAACTCAGCACAACCCAAAACTCCTAGGCAATCAGCCACCCTTTTGCTTTACTCTCATCTCTGAAAATACAGTATGTGTGTGTGACCGGAAAGTCAAAAGCTCAACAGGTAATGAAGGGTATAACAAAGTTCATTACTATCCCCGCCTCTGAGGCCTGCCATTCTGTGTCCAGAGGAAACCACCGGTGCCGGTTTGTTATTGTAAAAGCACAAAATCAACCAGACATGTTTTGGACAACAGGCCGTATGTGTGGGAGGCAGACTGTTGCTCCTGAAAAAACGCAGCTCTGTCTCCTGAGGATTCTCACATCTGGGACCTGAGGTTTGACATCCCTCGGGCACCTGCCCGGGAACAACCAAGAGGTCTGGAGGAGGGGAGGACACCGTGAGCGGTGCATGGCAGGCTGAAGGAGGGCTAAAAAGGTCCCGGGGCCAGTGTGGAGTCAAAGAGCCCACAAAAAGGGCATGAGAGAGGTGGGGCAGATGGCAGGGTTCCACCCCCGACCCCAACCTTGGCGTCTTCAGCCCTAAAGGCTGCCACCTGGGAGTCCCTCCCTCTCCTGCTGCCCTTGGGGTGTCCAGGCCCAGTTTGTACAAGGGCCACGGCCAGTGGGCCTGATGGAGCTAAGCTGGGGAAGAGGAGGGACCCCCCCCCAACCTGGGGCCTGGGCTCCACCACCTCCTGTCAGTCGCCTCCCTTTTTCCTCTCCCCCCATCACCTTTGATCTCCTTATCGCCAGCCTCTCCTGTGGGTTCATTTGGGAGCTGCCCCCGTTAATGAGTTCTCCGGGCTGCAGGGCCCACACGCCCTCCCGCTGGGGTGAGGACTTCACACCTCTGGGGCCTGTGTTTTGACAAGTGCCGGTGCCAGTGGCTCCCGCTCCCCTGGCCCGAGCCTGCCTTCGCCTGCCAACGTGTAAGGCTGGGAAATGAGGCCTCGGGGCAGCCCCACTGAGCAGAGGTGAGAGTTCAGTTGCGGTCCTTGGCCCGGGTGGGGGCGGGCAGAGCAGGGCGGCATCCTCCCGGGCGGGGGGCCGGGGTCTCTCAGCCTTCCCGCTAGGAACCAGCCCGCTCCTCAGGCCCGGCCTGGGTCCTGGACACCGACCCCCCCCCCCCCCGCCGGCCTCAATGCCCTCATTTCCCGGCCAGCCCTTCTGACACAGGAGTGCTAATCAAAGGTGCTATGTCAATAGCCCCTTGGAGCCCCTAATCCCTGGCCCGCCGGAGCCAGAGGCCCCAGGAGAAGGAAGCAGCCCCCTGTACCGCCAGCCTGCTTAGCACCAGCAGGCGCATCTCCTGGGAAGCTCCTAACTCAGGTGCCCCTGCTTGCTGAGATCTTCCCACCACACCCCAGCACCCACCGGAGGCAGCCCCTTCATTGTTAAGGAGCTGCCACCTCCAGGCAGCCTAGAACACCCCTCTGGAGTGTGGCCAGTGTGGGTCAGAATAGAGTCCCCGTCCTGCCATGCAGCACCTGTGTCATGTGGGTAACTCACTCTCCATCTCGGGGCCCACACAGCTTCTGCCTCTGGGCCAGGGGGTAATGCCTGCTGTGCTGACACATTGTAAGAATCGGATCAGAGTATACGGACGGGGCTTTGGGCAACACCCACGGGCACGCTTGCTGCCGTCACTGGGGCCTGGCGCTGTGCTGGGGCCTGGCTGGGTCACAGCTGACAACCATGTGGCGATGTGGGGGTCTCTGCCTCCCTTTGTATGTGAGGGAATGGGCGTAGGGAGGTTGTTCTAGGTCACGTGGCTAGCAGGGGCAGAGCTGGGGCCCGTTTGCCTGTGTGCGGGGCCAAAGCCCGGGTTCTCTCCTCCCCACCACCTCTCCTGTCTCTTCTGGAAGACGTGGGGGCCCCCTACCTCCCAGAGGCAGCCCCAAGAGTGAGGGTGCTGGCGTGGGAGGAGATTCCCCCAGAGACCTCAAGTGCCCACAACATCTTGTCACAAGTCACAGGGACCATGGGAGACGTAAAAATAAAAAGGTTTCCACACCCACTCTGGACCTGCTGCACCAGAGCTGGAGAATCTGGGTATGAAAAGTACCATGTCCGGGGCGCCTGGGGGGCTCTGTCGGTTAAGCGTCCGACGGGCTCAGGTCATGATCTCACAGTTCGTGGGTTCTAGCCCCGTGGTAGGCTCTGTGCTGACCGCTCAGAGCCTGGAGCCTGCTTCAGATTCTGTGTCTCCCTCTCTCTCTGGCCCTCTCCTGCTCGTGCTCTATCTCCCTCTGTCAAAAATAAACAAACACTAAAAAGGAAAGAAAGAAAAGTACCACCTCCCCCAGAATTATGAAGCTCAGCCACTTTTGAGAAGCAGTGCCCTATAGTGGCATGGCCACCCCCACCCCAATCCAGAGAGTGGAGAAAGCACCGGGAGTGTCCAGCCCCCCATCATGGTTCCTAAACCCCCGTGGGTCATGGGTGGATGTGGCTGCGGCCACCTGGAGCCCCAAAGCAGTCAGGGGGCTCAGCAGGAAGGCCCCCGACTTCTCCGCCACCTCCCTCCTTCCCCAGCAGCCTCCCAGCTGAGGCCCCAAGGCTCCCAGGGAGACCCTTCCAACTAAGATCACCCCCTGTCCTCACACCTTTAGCTCCCGGAGCCTCAGAGTTGGCAAACCATATGGAATAGATTATTCCGGACCTGAGATAATCTGATTATCTTGGTCATGGATCAGCTGGATGCTCAGCCAGTGGAAGTCACAGGAGGCAAAGGGGTGATGAGGAGGGAGGGGGTGGCAAGAAAGGAGAGAGATTTGGCGGATTCCAGGAGAGACTCAAGGGGAAGTGGCAGAATCCTCAGTTCTGGGAGCGGGGCTGAGGGCGCAGGGGGAGCAGACAGTGCCTCCCTCGTAGGGGAGTCACATTTATGCTTCTTTGCTTCCTCTGGGAAAGCGGAGGAAGATGGCAGCTTTCTAGGATAATGTGGGGAAACCAAGGCATAAAGGGGTTAAGGAGGGGAACCGGCCCAAAGCAGAGATGCAGACATGTGGGTGTGGGGAAGCCTGTCACGTGACACCTTGGTTTCCCCAACCGTAAAATGGAGCCAGGACTCTCCACTGCCAGCCCTGGTTGGAAGGTTCCCTTCCCAGGCCAGAGAGTTGACGTCTGGGTGGACGGTTGCGGACCAGTGTCCTCAAATTCCCAGCCACTGCCAGCAGAGGGCACTGCCCAGCCGCCTGGGATTTGGGGATCTGAGCAGGGCGGACCTGCCTGTAACAAGCCTTTGTTCTAGGGCCAGGGTCAGGCACCAGGAACCAGAGATGCAGGGGCTGACTTAAGAAGTGGGTGAAGCCAGCTCAATGCCAGTGTGATGGGCTGTGGGACTCCCAGATATGCCACTTGCCCTCTCTGGAGCCCTGCCTGCTCATCTGTTCACTGGGAAAAACGTACAAGTGTGCAGAGAAGCAGAGGGACAGAGCCCAGAGGAGTGAGGAGAAGGGGGACGGGCCAGGAGGGAAGGGCCCAAGCAGGGCTCGGGTCCCCCGGCCTTCCCTATACGCTCCTGGGAGCAAAGGCTGAAAAAAGACCACAAGCCGCTGGAAACTCTAGGCCGCGGATGCCTTGGGCTCAGTGCCCTTGCTGAGTCCCCGATAAGGATTTGCAGGTCTAGCTCAGCTGCTGACCAAGGCCATGTCCAACACCAGCCCCTCCAGGAAGCACAAGATAGACCTCCCTCCAGGCAGGATGGACAGTTCTGGGGTTCCTTGTAACCCCACCCCTACCCTTGCTGACCACTCACAACAGTGTGGTGAGGTGTCAGGACTGCGACGAGCCCCCCACCAGGTCACCGGGCGGCTTGGGCCCTCAGCCAACTCAGCAGGAGAAGGAGGGTACCCCCCGAGGCATCTGACATCAGGCCCAATAAAAAGCAGAGGGGAGGGGGGCGCTTGGGTGGTTCAGCCGGCTAAGCCTCTGGCTCTTGATTCTGGCTCAGGTCACGATCTCATGGTTTGTGAGTTGGAGCCCCATGTCGGGCATTGCGCGGACGTTGCAGAACCTGCTTGGGATTCTCTCTCCCGCTTTTTCTGCCCCTCCCCATTGCAGGCACGTTCCCTCTTGCTCTCAAAATAAACTTAAAAAAAAAAAAAAACAGAGTGGGGGCTCCTAGGACTGAACTGAACACCTGGCCAGCACCTGGGGGAGTGAGCCGGCTCCGGGCAGAGGGTTCTTTGCCGGAGGGGGGGGGGGGGGGGGGACAGGGACGTCCCTGGACAGAATGGAGAACATCTAGGGGGAGGGGACAGAGCTTAAAGCGACCAGATAACTAAATCACACAGAAGGGTCTTACCTGGTCAGTACAGATGACGTGCTAAAGACTGAGGGAAAGGATGAACTCAGTCCTCTGTTCTCGAGGCTCCCTCAGCAAGAGAAATCCAAGATCAGCCCCTGGCCTGAGCCGAGGGAACCTCCTTCCCCCCTGGAGATGGTGCCCCAGCCCGGGAATGCACTCGCAATGCCCGGCACGGCATGGCACAGGTGGCCGGGCTAGCTGGGGCCCCCAGCCGGGCCGGCTGCCCAAAACCACGTTGGCCTCGACAGCCCACCTCTGGGGCCTCTCTGAGGCCAGCCTGCAACTTCAGAACAGCCTCAGCACACCCTCTGCCCGGCGGTTTCCCTGGCGGGAATTCATTCTGGTTAGAAAAGGCTGAAAGGCGCCCTTGAAGACACGCCGCTGGGTGGCAGAACCAAGTTCCAGAAAAATCCATCCAGTAGGACGCCACCACCGATCCACGCAAAAACAAGAGAGAACGCAGATCTAAAAAACAACCCCTGCACAGAAAGTCATCGAACGATACCGTGCGTGTTCGAAGGGTCTACTGTGCGCACGTGTGTACGTGCACAGACAAGTCTCACACAGTAGGAGTCTCAGCCAATCTGTGGGTGACTACGGGACTTACTCGGTGGGCGGGCGAGGACAGGTCTGGGTTCTGGGAGGTGGTCAAGGGAGACTTTCATCTCATCTGGAATGCTTAATTTTTTCACAAGGAGTTTGCATTCGTTTATTACACGTGCAACTTACCTTTTTAAAAAAATTTTTTTAAATGTTTTTATTTATTTTTGAGAGAGAGCCAGAGTGCAAGTAGGGGAGGGGCAGAGAGAGAGGGAGACACAGAATCCAAAGCAGGCTCCAGGCTCTGAGCCGTCAGCACGGAGCCCGACGCGGGGCTCAAAGCCACGAACCGCGAGATCATGACCTGAGCCGAAGGTGGACACTTAACTGAGCCACCCAGGCTCCCCTTACACATGCAACCTAAAAATAATTTTTAAAATCTAGGTATCAGGATGTCCCTGTGTGGAAAACTGTAAGGCATCTCAGTGTGCACCAGGGAACTTCTCGGCTAACCTGCTACCACCACATCATGGGAGCACTAGGCGTGCCCTAAACATCTCATCGCAGAAATACATCTACTGACGATACGGAGAATGTGGATACGTTAGTGAGAAGAGTCGGTCACAAAACCACAGGCTCTCTTCATACCCAAAGAACTTGGAAGCAGGCACTAGAACAGGGATTCGGACACCAACTTCTGTAGGAGCATTAAGGCACAAGAGCCAAAAGGTGGAAACGACCCAAATGTCCAGCAACGGATGAATGGAGAAACAGAATGTGGTCTGTACGTGCAATGGAGTATGTTTCAGCCGCGAACAGGAATGAAGTTCAGGCACACGCTAACCCACGGACAAACCCTGAAGGCATGAAAGGAAGCCATATGCGGGGCACCTGGGTGGCTCAGTCGGCTAAGTGTCCAATTGTTGGTTTCAGCTTAGGTCATGATCTCGCGGTTCGTGAGTTCGAGCCCCGGGTCGGGCTCCTCGCTGACAGTGTGGAACCTGCTTGGGATTCTCTCTCTCTCTCTCTCTCTCTCAAAATAAATTAACTTTTAAGAAGTAAAGTAAGTCAGGCACAAAGAAAAAGTACTGTATGATTCCACTTCTGCGAGGCACCTAGAACAGACAGATTCATAGAGACAGGAAGTGGTTGAGAGGTTACCAGGGACTGGGGGTAAAGAGAGTTCTTCCTTGCTGGGTCCAGAGCTTCTACGTGAGGTGATGAAAACTTGTGGAAAGTGACGGCTGCCGAACACTATGACTATAATGAATGGCACTGAATTGCACACTTGAAAATGATTAAGATGGCAAATTTTATGGTAAATATATTTTACCCCAATTAAAACAATTTTAAGTACTATACACACAGAACTGTTGACTTATACACTTTACACAGGTCAACGTATGATGTGTGAATCAAATCCCAATAAAGCTGGTATGAAAAAGAAAACATATACCAGAAGCTTCAAAAAATGGAAAAACTAAAACAGAAAACCCCGACACGCTTTCTCTTGATGCGTCTATGTCTATGTTCACGTACTTGCAGGGAAGCCTGGAAAAGGACAGGATGCAGGGGCAGGGTCTGTGCTAACCTGGGGCCAACCTAGTGTTAACCTGGTTCTCTCTGGCAGGATGCAACCAGGGGCCTTTTAAAATTCCCTTCCTTTTGGGATGCCTCGGTGGCTCAGCCGGTGAAGCGACCTATGAGGCTTGATTTCAGCTCAGGCCACGACCTCACAGTTCACGAGTTCAAGCCCCAAGTCGGGCTCTGCACTGACAGCACGGAGCCTGCTTGGGATTCTCTCTCTCCTTCTCTCTTTGCCCCTCTCCTGGTCTCTCTTTGTCTCTCAGAATAAATAAATAAACCTGAAAATAGAATAAAATTCCCTTCTTTTTGATTGTCTGCATTTTCTCACTTTCCTGAAATGAGAATGCATTGCTTTGATAATTAAATGAAAGAAAAGGAAGGAAGGAAGGGAGGGAGGGAGCAGAGGGAGGAAGGGAGGAAGGGAGGGAGGGAGCAAGGAAGGAATGCTTTGATAATTAAATGAAAGAAAAGGAAGGAGGGAGGGAGGGAGGGAGCAGAGGGAGGGAGGAAGGAAAGGGAGGGAGCAAGGAAGGAATGAAGGAAGGAAGCAGAGGGAGGAAGGGAGGGAGGGAGGAAGGGAGGGAGGGAGCAAGGAAGGAATGAAGGAAGGAAGCAGAGGAAGGAAGGGAGGGAGGGAGGAAGGGAGGGAGGGAGGAAGGAAGGAAGGGAGGGAGGGAGGGAGCAGAGGGAAAGAGGGAGGAAGGAAGGAAGGAAGGAAGGCAGGCAGGTGGGGAGGGAGGGAGGGAGGGAGGGAGGGACAGAGCAGAGGGAGGGAGGAAAAGACTTTGCAGAACCACCCAAACCTGTTTGCATTCCAGCAGGTGGGTCTGAGCCCCCTTATGGCTTTGGGGGCCAGGAGGCTGGGTCTTCCCTCCCAGGGCCCGGGCGGCAGGACTGTGCACCACTCACTCTCCCACACTGTCCTTCCCCAGAGCTGCGGGACCCCAGGTGACTGCTTCCCCCCAGCAGGGCAGGCAGGCGAGACTTCTCCAGTCCCACATGCTGAGTGCATGTCCCAGCAAGGACACCCATTTCACAGATGAGGAGACTGAGGCTCAGGTGGGGACCAGAGCCCAGGCACAGCGGGAACCTAGGCCTGAGCCGCCTCTGGGACCGAACCAGGCAGTTCTGGGGCTGCCACAGGCCCTTCCACACCAGCCTCCGTGGCCTGGCCTTCTTGTTGGAGGAAGAGTGGCAGGCCCACCCCTGTGCCCCTTGCCCACTGGGCAGCCCTCCAGCCCTCCAGCCCTCCCGTGCTTCCCCTAGCCAACTGGGCCGCGTCCTCCCCGCCAACCTCCACATTCTCTGCCACTGGCTCCTGGGCCCAAAGGCCGCAGCTCCAGTCAGCCCTCACCCCGCCGGACTGCTGTCGCCCGACTGGCCTCCTGCCTCCGCCTCTTCACCCTCCCCCTCCTCTGGACTTCTGTCCAAACTCCCCACTCGGGAGGCCTTTTCAATCCTGGCCAGCTCCTCCCACCGCTCCCCTCGGGGCTCCAGCCCACTTTCACGGTCCACACCAGTGCTGCCTTTCCCCTCCCAGGCCTGGGCTCACACCTGGTCCCTCAGTTAGGATCCCGGCACCTCCACCTGGAGAAAACCCACGACTTCAGGTCCCTCCCTTCCTCCTGGGACCTGCCCTGATCACCTGGCCACACAGTGCCTCTCCGTGGCCCCGGGGTACCCGCACCCAGGCCACCACAGACTTGGAATTTGCCTTTCGCCTCCTCCAACCTCTGAATCCCAGAGGGCACGTCCCTCCCTGGAGCCTCGCTGATGGCACGGTGTGTACCCTCTGCTGGTCCGAATCCTGACTCTGGGGACTGAGACAAAGGAACTGATCTCTCCGGCCCGGCCCATCTAAGCAAGGGGAGAACAGCAGGCCGACAAAATTATGGGGTTTAAGCCCTGAATGGGTCCCTCACTGCAGGCACAGTGTTGGGCACTGGACAGTGTGTGGTGCTCAGAAGACCAGGCGGTTCTAAGGTCCGGTCAGGGTGCCCTTGCCCTGGTGGCTTCAGTCTTGGGTCTCCTGGTGACACCGATGGCACTCTGCCTGGCAGGCCGTGTCAGGCACCAGCCCCTGGAGCTAGGGGAGAGGACTATCTGGGCAGGTGGACTCAGAGCTCATGTCTTCCCTCTTCCCCCCTCCCTCTCTCCCCCTCTCAGGGACCTAGGCCCCGCCTTTCCCTGGGCCTCCCAGGGTGGGGACCTGCAGCCCCCGCCCCCAGCCCATAAGGGGTTTCGGGGTTGCTGAGAGGACCGCTGCCAGGCTGTTTTGGAGGCCCCTGAACACCCTCGTTCCCAAGTCGACACCTTCTGCCCTGGGGGAGGCGGCCTTGTGTCAACAGGCAGAGAGGAGGTGTGAAGGCAGCCACAGTGGCCGAGGGAGAGGCCGGGCTGGTAATGAGAATACCACACTGTGGCTACAGGCCCCACGAGCCCTGCCTGCATCCTTCCCTCCCACGTTCCCACAGCCTGGACACCCCCAGGGCCCGGAAAGGACTCGAGGGGGAGGAAGGGAAAGGAGACCCATAGAGTCCAGGCCTTCCCCGGGCTCCGCTCTGGGTCCCTGGGTCTGCTCCTGGGGGCCCTGCACTGCCTGTCCGGGGAGAAAGAGCAGGTGCAGAGCTTCCAGGAGCAGGGCCGGGGGTGAACAAACGGTGAGGCCCGCGCGAGGCCACCAAGAGCAAGCTGGACCACAGTCACTGCCCCCGCCCCAAGGCCGTGAGCAGGGCCAGAGCTGAGTGAGCACGTTTGGTCAGGCCTGGGCCGCGGCCCTCCTCATCTGACTGGTTGCCTGGGGCAAAGCCCTGGGAAGTCCACAGGGGAGGATGGGACGGAGGCCCCAGTTTCCTCACCTGCGTAATAAGATCATTGACACGGACACCGCCTGCCTCAGAGCGTCAACCTGGCTGGGGCCATGCTGGCCTTGTGGTGCCAGCCCAAGACGGGGCCCGGCTGAGCCAAGGCTTCAGGCCCAGAGAACAGGGGTGAGAGCATCTAGACTACCGAGGCACCTGGGAGGCCTCGTTCTGTGCCTGAAGGGGCCCCTACGGCTGCCCTCACACAGCCCAGGGTCCTGAGGCAGCGGCCCCATCTCCTCCCTGATTCCTGGCCCCAGCTCCTGAAGTACCTCAGGGATTATCCCATCGAACCCCGTTTAGTGGGGCTTGTCAGTGTCGGCAGAGGCAAGAACAGCCATCCACTCCAGCTCCTGCATGCGCCCAGCACGTACTCGGCTGGCTTCTCCTTGATCACCTCCACCAACCGGCCGCTCACTCCCTCATAAGACAGCAGCTCTGATCTTAGAAAGTTCTTCAATCTCCCTGGAGTATTCCCCCTGCAGGCACCTGGGGACAACCATCACGTCCCTGAGTGGTTTTTTTTTCTTTTTGGACAAAACATCACTGAGTCCTTCAACCCCCCCCCCCCACCGGCTTTAATCCCCCTCGCTAATCTTGGCCCAATTACTCTGGCTAGGGCCCATCCTGCACAGAAAATAGGAGGCCATCGCCTCCTTGGTTGAAGACCTCTGTTTCTTGCAAATGCAAATGGGATCACATTTGCTTCTGGTGCCCTTGATGCCTGGAAGGCAGTGACTACGATGCCCTTTCCACGTGTGCCGCTGGTCACACGATGCCGCCTGGCCCTGAACGGGGACGGAGGACACGTGGAGCCCTGTGGATCCCTCCTTATTAGATCCAGCCTGTCAGCGTCTCTTCATTACCTAGTTCACTTGTTGCACTTGCCCCAAATTAGATCAGTTCATATCTTCATTCAAGATCATAGCGTTGCCCTTGACGAGGCTGGGAACAGAGTCGGTGGCACATCGCTGGAGACCTTCCTCCAGGTGGTCACCCATCCTTCATCTGTGGGAACACTGAATCTGTTGTGAATTCGCTTAACTCTCATCCAGCTCACGTGGCCCCATTTGTTGTTGACAAGGATATCCCAGGCACTTCTTTCTCACGTGCACAGGAATTATGTGTGGCTGTTCATACACAGCCAAATGTGAACAGCTTAAGACAGGCTGGTGATTTGTTTTCTCTCACAGTAAAGAAATTTAGGGATAGACAGTTCTGGGCCAGTATAGTGTTTCTGTGTGATCATCAATGCCTCAGGCTTCTTTCTGCTCCATCATCCTTACTGTATGACTTCTGTCCCTGGGATTGCTTCAGTGTCACGAAATGGTTGCTGAACCTCCAGTCATCACATTTTCCACGAAGAAAATATAAGCAGGTAGAAATGTAGGAGTGTACCTCTCTACTTTAAAGAGCTTTCCTAGAAGCCCCATTTAATATTTCTACTAACATCTCATTGGCCATTCCATGAATACGGGAGGCTGGGAAATGTAGTTTCTTACCGGGCACATTGCCACCCCCAACAATACACAGTCCTCTTATTAAAAATATATATAAGGATGCACCTGGGTGGCTCAGTTGGCTAAGCATCCAACTCTTGGTTTCAGCTCAGGTCGTGATCTTACGGTTCATGAGATCAAGCCCCACACTGGGTTCTGTGCTGACAGCGTGGAGCCTACTTCAGATTCTCTCTCTCCCTCTCTCTCTGCCCCTCCCCCCGCTCTCTCTTCTAAGTAAATAAACATTTTTAAAAAGATACAAGAATAGAGGCTGTACCAGACGTTGTGTGTACAACTAGAAGTGTCTACAATACTAGGGAACACTACTGACCATGTTTCCCTGATCTAGCCGCCACCTCCTCCTATCAGGAGGGGCTGAACCCGGGGCCAGTAGCCCACTGAGGCCCAGAAGGTAATCGCCTTATCTAAGAGCGTACAGCTTTAGACGTCCCTCCTTTTAACATGAGAGTCAGATGAGGAAGACAGAAACAGAGCTGGCTCAATGGGAGGACGCCGTGGAGCACGGCCCAGACCCAGCTTGTTCGCCAAGCACCTGGGGCAGGTTCCTGCACAGAGCGGGGATGCTCGAGGGTCCCAGAGGCAAGCTGGACAGGCACCTGGGCCAGGACCCAGCCACCAGGAGGAACAGGTTCAGATGCTCCGTTTCCTAGCTTTAGCGGGGCTGGTTGGCTCCAGCTCCAGGCATCTGAGCTCTCCCGTTCCCTCTGTACTACAGCTGTGGTGACCCCTGCCACAGGCCAGGAGCTGGAGTGCCCTGCTGAGGATGACCCCCACACTGGGTCCACGGAGAAGGGCTGGAGAGGGAGGAGGGGGACGGGGTGGGGTGCACTCGGCCTGGTGCAAGAGAGAGTCTCAGGAATGGAAGGAATCATCTTCTTCTAGGGTTAAGACTAAAAGATATTCTTACCCACACCCCGACCTAGTCCTTTGCCTACTTCCTTCTGTTGCCCCTGAACTTGCTATAAGCAAGATTTATAAACGTAGGCTCTGTGATAAGCTCTATGACACGCATTATGTTTATTTATCTCAACAATCGCTCTGGAGATCAGAATCCCCACTTCACAGATGAGAAAACTGAGGCTGAGTAAATCACCCAAGTTCTCCCGGCTTATAAGGGGTGAAGCTGGGACTCTAAGCCAGGTCAGTCTGATTCCACAGCCTGGCATCCTATTAGGCTACATTGCCTCCCTGTGCTTAGGTGGAGGCCCAGTGCATGGGGTGGTGGGGATCCACTTTGGCATCCCCCCTGGGAGTGGGGCTGGCACACAGTGTGTCCCTGTGCTTCCAGAGCCTGGCTGAGGCGCCTGGTGAAGAGCCAGGGCCCCGTCTTCTAGAACTTACGCTCTGACATCCCAGTCAGCCTGAAGCCTGGGCTCTGGGGCTAGCTCAAACCAAGACAGGAGGCCAGGCTACCCTCCAGAGGAAAGGATAGTAAGCAGGGCTCTGTGCTGGCAGTGGATTCTCATTATTCACCAAATCCTTTCATAGGAAATGCCTCTGGGCTGGCTCTAAGGGGGTGGGGGGAGGAGGACTCTGGATATCCAGAACCTTCCAGGAGCTCACAAGGCTAATCCACCTCTCCACATCTACCTGCCTGAGCAAAAGGGCAGTGCTATTTGGCAAAAACTAAAAACACTTGACTAAAAGGGCACCTGGGTGGCTCAGTCGGTTAAGCATCAGACTCTTGATTTCAGCTCAGGTTATGATTTCACAGTTTGTGAGTTTAAGCTCGCACAGGGCTCTACGCTGATGGTGTGGAGCCTGCTAGGGATATTCTTTCTCTCTCTCTCTCTCTCTCTCTCTCTCTCTGCCTGGTCTCTCAAAGTAAATAAATAAATAAATATAAAAATAAAAATAAATAAAAACACACTAAAGATGCATCGATAAGGGCCTGGCTGGTGCACACATGCCATGGAGTATTATAGAAATGTTAAAAGGAGTGAGTCAGAAAGCTCAGTATCAACAGCACATTAACCTGAAAAACTTCAGAGTCTGGATCAAGAAATATACATGAAACCATATGAATTTTGTTTACAACCGTCAACCACATGCATATCAATTCCTTGATAGTACACTCTGACAAGCTTTTTTTAGTACTGTGCAGGCTTGGATGAATAATGACTTATTCTAAATGATTTGCCATTATTTCGACCTAGAAAGTGTAGAACTGGCTGTTTTCTAAGTCTCCGCTGCCCTTAGGAAAAAGTATTATCATTTTTTTTTTTAACTTGGTTTAAATCCTCTTGAGTCATGAAATATTGCATAACTGCCTGCTTCTTTCCAAAGAAAGCCCGTGTGGATTCAAAGCCACTGTTAAGTGATTCAGCTTCTTCCTGTGCTATGGATGAATTAAAATTTTCCTTTCCTCCTTCACAGCAGCTAGAATAAACGAAACACGAGTTGCCTTGACCAACGTTATTCAATGTCAATTACTATTTCATCATCATGTTGCATAGATTGGTAATTTCGGCCTATTTTCCCTAATATTTAATGTTTATTTTTGAGAGAGAGAGAGAGAGAGAGAGAGAGAGAGAGAGAACACGTGAGAACATGAAGGGCAGGGGCAGAGAGACAGGGAGACACAGAATCCAAAGCAGGCTCCAAGCTCTGAGCTGTCAGCACAGAGCCCGAGGTAGGGCTCAAACCCATGAACCATGAGATCATGACCTGAGCCAAAGTTGGATGCTTAACTGACTGAGCCTCCCAGGCGCCCCAATTTTCTCTAATATCAAAAAAATAGTAAGTTTTGGGGCACCTGGGTGGCTCAGTTGGTTAAGCATCCGACTTCAGCTCAGGTCATGATCTCACACTCCATGACTTCAAGCCCCGCGTCGGGCTCTGTGCTGACAGCTCAGAGCCTGGAGCCTGCTTCCGATTCTGTGTCTCCCTGTCTCTCTGCCCCTCCCCTGCTCATGTTCTGTCTCTCTCTGTATCAAAAATAAATTAAAAAAAATAAAAATAAAAAATAAAAAAATAGTAAGTTCTGAGCAGAAAGTAATGTAATGTCATCATTGAAGGTTTATCTGCACCTCCTGTCTTTTTACATTTTTCCCCAGTTAAAATTATCCACTCTAATGTTCATATGACATTTAAAATTTTTTTTTAACATTTATTCATTTTTGAGAGACAGAGAGAGACAGAGCACGAGCGGGGGAGGAGCAGAGAGAGAGGGAGACACAGAATCCGAACCAGGCTCCAGGCTCTGAGCTGTCAAAACAGAGCCTGACGTGGGGCTCGAACTCACCGACCAGACCGCGAGATCATGACCTGAGCCAAAGTGGGACATCCAGGCACCCTTGTAGGATGTTTAAATATTCACCCATTTAAATCAAACTATGACAGTCTATGCATCAGCTACAATATCCTGACAGGCATTGCTCTAAGACACGCTGTTGAATGATAGAAAGCAAGTTACAGAAAGTCTGCTACAATGTTACCTTGTTTATATATGTCAGTGTGAATGCCTGGGCCGGGACTGGAAAGGCACCAGACGACTTAACAGCCGCTGCCTCTAGTGAGGGGGTAATAGGGACTCCAGCTTTATCTGCAAAGTCCCGTTGCTCACAAAGAGAATGTATTAGTTATGTAATTTGTGTAACTAAATATTTACTTTTAGGAACAGCCACAAATAGTACAAGGCCGTTTACTATTTCCAGCTGGTCCAGGCCAATCTATTCCAGAAACTTCATCATGCTGACCTTTAGCTATCGATTACCGGATTTTTTTTCATGTCATACTTCTGCTACGAAGTCCATTTGGCTCCCCAATTTCTTAGCCCGGCCCCAGCCACGGTGTGCTCGAGCTCTCCACACCAGCCTGCTTGCACACTGCTCCCGAATTTCCCAGAAGCACCTTGGCAAGTCCCACTGCCAGGTTTTGCTTATGCAGTTCCCACCGCCAGAATGCCCCCTACCTGCCTCTCTCCTTACCCAAGTCCTACTCATGGTTCAGGGCCCAGCTGTGACCTCTCCAGCTCTGTGGCCAGAGCCCTACCGTCCCTGCCCCTCATGTGGCCCTTAGCCTCTGAGTTCAGCCCTTTCTCCGCAGATCACAAAGGACACTGATGCCTCCTTTAAACTGTAATCACTGCCGAGGAGTGAGAGCTTTACTCCTGGAGTCTCGGCGTTTATCCTCAGAGACTACAACAGTCCTCTGAGTAGATGCTATAACGACATTATCCCTGTTTAATGGAGCAGACGCTGAAGCTCAAGTTAAGAGCCCTGCCCAAGGGCACACAGCTAGTTAGTGGTGGACCTACTCAATGTATAATGGCCTGTTCACCTGTCTCTCCCACAAGGCTGAAATGTCACGAGAGCAGAGACCGCAACTAGCCTGTTCACCCTGGGGTGCCTGACATTTACCAGTGGCTAACAAAAATATGAATTAAATGAGCAACGCCTCCAGCATCTTGAAATGGAAGTACCTTGCCTATAAAATGATAGCAGCGGGGCGCCTGTGTGGCGCAGTCGGTTGAGCGTCCGACTTCAGCCAGGTCACGATCTCGCCAGGTCACGATCTCGCGGTCCGTGAGTTCGAGCCCCGCGTCAGGCTCTGGGCTGATGGCTCGGAGCCTGGAGCCTGTTTCCGATTCTGTGTCTCCCTCTCTCTCTGCCCCTCCCCCGTTCATGCTCTGTCTCTCTCTGTCCCAAAAATAAATTAAAAAAAAAAAAAAACGTTGAAAAAAAAATTAAAAATAAAATAATAATAAAAAAATAAAATAAAATGATAGCAGCAAACATTCAGCCCACTTTCCAGGCCTATACTAAGTGGTTCCACAGACGGTTCCACTAAGTACCAGCAGCCATCCTAGGCGGTGGGGATATGGGATTATTACTGCTAGGAGACTGGGGAAGCTTGAGCCTCCGAGGAGTTCAGGGACTTGCCCCAGGTCACACAGCAAATAGCTTCAGGCCTGCCTGGGGGCCCACCTCCCTCCATGTTCCTCACCCACTGCACCCGATTCCTCTTCTCATCTCAGGCTGCTCTGTTTGATTTTTCAGGGACAGAAACTATCTGTGGATAGTGAGATGACTTTCTTCATGTCATTCGGCAAACCGGCAAGTGCAGGTTCCGGGGGTGGGGGTGGGGCAACCCAGGAAGGATCCACCTGTATGGCCCCCTATTTGCACCCCACCCCACATACTATGGGCAAACCCCTCTGGGCTAGTGGGGAGTTACTGGGCTAAGGCCCCCCCGCCCCCCGCCCACGGGGCTGGTGGTGAGACAGGCGCCCGGGTCTGCTCTTCACACGAGGGGCAGCCCGGTCGCCCCCAGACGATGGCACTGCCCACCACTGTCGGGCCCCTGGGCACTCACCGCGCCACGAGCCCGGGTGGGTGGGAACTCGGTAAGAAGCTTAGCAACTCCATCCAGATGCGAATTGTCCCTCCCACACTTCCCGGGCTGCAGGGGCCTCCATTAGAGCCCCCGAGGAGTCAGAATCCACACCTCCGCAAATGGGCCCGCTTTCCCAAGCCCCCCCCCTGCCCAGGCCTTCCCTGGGCTCTGTGGGTTTTGACACCTCTCTGCAACCTGGCAGGGGGGCACCTCTCACCTTTGGTCCGGATAAAAGCTCAGGCCTGGAGGTGGCCGGCCCAGCCTCCCAGAGCCCGCAGCAGCCAGCCGCGGCCATGGCCCAGTCCCCTCCTCTGCACAGCCTCCTGGGCCAAGACCACTGGATCTTCCCCCAGGGTTGGGGCTGGGCCGGCCACCCGGACTCCACGTCCCCTGCCTCCTCCTCGGACTCGTCGGGCTCCTGCCCCTGCGATGGCTCCCGCGGCCCCTCGCAGCCCGCGCCCCAGGCCCGCGGCGCCCGCGCCGCAGAGGCCGCCCCGACGGCGCCCGGACGAGCCCGCAGCGGAGCCGCCGCCGGGCAGCGGCAGAGCGCCAGCGAGCGCGAGAAGCTGCGCATGCGCACGCTCGCCCGCGCCCTGCACGAGCTGCGCCGCTTTCTGCCGCCGTCCGTGGCGCCCGCCGGCCAGAGCCTCACCAAGATCGAGACGCTGCGCCTGGCCATCCGCTACATCGGCCACCTGTCGGCGGTGCTGGGCCTCAGCGAGGAGGGCCTGCAGCGCCGGCGGCGGCGGCGCAGCGACGCGGCGGTGCCTCGGGGCTGCCCGCTCTGCCCCGACGGCGGCCCCGCGCAGACGCAGACGCAGACGCAGGTGCAGGCGCGCGCCCCGGCGCTGGGCTCAGCCGCCAGCCCCTCCGCGTCCTGGGGGTCCCCGCCGGCGTGTCCCGAAGCACTAGCGGCCCCCGAGCGCCTGGGGAGCAGGATACCTGACACGGGTCCCTGGGTTACACCCCCTTACCACCCTGGGATGCAGTCGCCCCCGCAACTGTCCCGAGGGAGAGGCCCCGACGGGGCCCTTTGGACACCGCCCCAGGGCTGTTCAGGAACGCAGCCGTCCCCAGAGTCCAGGAATCAGGCTACACCCTGGACGCCTTCCCCCGCGGCCCCTGAGCTGGCTGTAATATACCAGGTACGCACCCAGGCCCCGCTGCTTCCCCTGGGGATGGTCCCCAGGTTCGTTTGGGGGTGGAGACGGTGAGTTGGCTCTCGTCTGCAGAGAATTTCATACTTTTCAGATCCCCGTTTATCTAATCCAACCCAGGCGGGGGTAGAGAGGAGCCGAAGGGAGTATGGAGAGGACCCTAACCTCCTTGGGGAAAGAGGTAGGGCCCCGGGTCATTAAGGCCACCACCACCGCAGCCACGTGGAAGAGGGGGAATCTTCGGACTTGCTCCAGAGGCAGGATGGAAGGTAGCAAGGGCCGCTGGCAAGAAAGTCGCTCCAGGTGCTCCAGTGGTTGGCCCCGGGGGTAGGGACTTCCGGAGTCGAGGGGCTTGGAGCTGGTGACCTTCCCGTTTTCTTCAAGCTTCATTTGTTCTTGAGGCCCACAAGTGAATGAATCATGGTCCACGAAAGAGCATGTTAATAAGCGAAAATGATTGCTTGCTCACTGCCCGACACCATTCTTGGCACTGTACGTGTACATGTGCCTACTCAGTCAGCCCTCCAGCAGCTCCATGGAGTAAGTAACTGTTACCATCATCCCCATTTCACAGATGAGAAAACAGAATGAAAGAGGTCGAGTTCTTACAGGTAGTTAGTAGCAGAGGTGGGATTCGAACCCCGGGCAGTGTATCTCCAGAGCCAGTGCTGTTCACCACTTGGCTTCACTGCACCCGTGGCACCAGGGCTGTCCAGAAGCTGCTGGCCACACTCCAGGGAGCATCCAGGTTCAAGGTCTCAAGCTATCTCAGCGCAGTGGCCCGCTAACCAGCTGCTTTTGTCTCTCTTGCAGGGTATCTCTGTGTCTCCAGAGTCCTGTCTGTTGCCAGAAACGCCACCCCTCCTGTCCCGCCCAGCATGCCAGAGACTCCAGCCTCAGACCGGGTGGGGTGGCTGGAGCCACAGCGCAGAGATGCTCCCCGGTTCAGAAGACCAGGGACCAGGCCCTGCCTTCCAGCTCGGTGATGAGAGCCCTTCCCAGAGCTCAGGCGCGCAGCTCAGTGGCTGCCCTGAACTTTGGCAAGAAGATTTGGAGGGGGCCCACCTGGGCATCTTCTACTAAAGGCCTTGCGCTGTCCCCTTGTCGGCCAGGAGTCAGGCCTCCAGGGTGGGCTGCCCTCCATCTGCTGCCTCTGAGGTCTTCAAGGTTTTTTTGTTTTTGCTTTTTTTTAAACCAAGCATCTCTTTTCCAAGGGATGTCTTTTATGGAAGCAGTGTTTGAAACAGGTCGTGGGTGGCTTCCCTGGCTGGAGTCAGGGCTGGGGCAGGGCCCTCCATTCCTAGAACCACCCCCCCCCCACCCCAGAATGCCCAGTGCTCTACAGAGCACCGCCTGACCTACAGGAAGGTGGTAGCTGCTTGAGCACAGACTCAGCCAGCTGGGACTGGTGGGGGAGTGGGTTGCGGCTGGGGGTGGGGTTGGGGGGGTGGGAGAAGCCTGTATGCTTAGATTTTGTGCTTCTTAAAAAAACAACACAAATTTTGGTGTGGTCTCTTTTTCTTCTGTCAACCTGGGTTCTTATTGCCTTATTGGGAAAAGGAAGAATATTCCCATCCTGCGGGGAGCATTCTGTTCTTCCCCTCCCCGGTTCTAGGCCTCCTGAGGTTGGTGTGTGCCCTCACTTGCCACTTGGACAGTCTTTACTGTGCAAGGGCTCCACCTGGCCTGCTGTGCAAGGTGACACGGGCGGGTTAACGTTTGGGCCCGTTCACCTGCCTCAGCCCCACAGCTGTCACCTTTGCCATTCTCCTGGGTGTCCTCCTGCTGACCCAGAGGGCTCCTTCACAGTTATATGAAAGTGTTTTTAAAGGATGCATGGTGGGGCGCCTGGGTGGCTCAGTTGGTTAAGTGTCCAACTTCGGCTCAGGTCATGATCTCACGGCTCGTGAGTTCCAGCCCCGCGTCGGGCTCTGCTGATAGCTCGGAGCCCGGAGCCTGCTTCCGATTCTGTGTCTCCCTCTCTCTCTCTGTCTCTCCCCTGCTCGTGCTCTCTCTCTCTCTGTCAAAAATAAATAAACATTAAAAAAAAAAATTAAAGGCTGCATGATGGTTAGCTCCCACCAGCGAGGCGAATTACAGGCAAGTAAGCGGTCAAAGACCAGGTCAAGGATGGGAGTTTATATAATAAGGAGCTTAGGGACCAGAGGGGATGTGACAGCCTGGTGGGAGATGGGGCTGACGACAGTTTCTTTCTTGAGTTACCTGATTGGTTAATGCCGCTGCGTTGATTTATGCTGCCTGGAGTAAAGAATCTTGAGGAATCTGTGATCCATTAGCAAAAGCTGCCATGGGCTGGGGAGCCAGCAGCTGTGGTGACGTCATTCTGTATCTGCTGACCCGGGTGGAGGAGAATTGCAGGATGTTGGGGGGGGGGGTGGGTTTTGAAGGATGTGCAGGAGTTTGCCAAGAGGAGTGAGTGGAGAGTGACCTAGGCAGAAGAAACTGAGTCCAGAACTGGCAGGCAAAGGTGAAGATGAGAATTGGAAAAGGGGCTCAGAGACCAGGTTGTGGGGACCCCTCCCCCATATGGCCTCTTTCCTGGCTAATGGGGAGGCATTGAAGGTAGGGAAAGGGAGATGAGTCTGTCACAGGCACATTTGGTCCCTTTGGGTGCTTGGCAGAAATGGAGCCGGGCAGGGAGGCCGCTGTAACAGTGCAGGGCAAGAGCAGGGGAGGGTGGAAGACCAGAGCACAATCTCACCCTGCACGGTGACCCATGACCTGCCCATGTGCCTGATGATGTCAGACAAGTCACTCCCTCTCTGTGCCTCAGTTTCCCCATCTCCTAAAAGGGGAATGGGTTTAGGCGACCACTGAGGTGGCTCCTTCCCCTAACCTTCTAGGGTTCTGGTTCTTACCTGGGGTCTTGTGTCCTTAGGGGGCTGCCAGCCACACCCGGAAGGATGAGAAAACCTCTCACGAGGTCATGAACAGCTAGGAGACGGATACAGGGCGCTGCTGACCCGGGTGCACATTCCTTTCGGCTCTTACCCACTGTATGGCTGTGGGCAAACTGAGAAACCTCCCTGAGCCTCAATTTTCTCAGCTGTGAAAAGGAGACCATGATAGACCCTATCTATTCCTTAGGGTCCTTAGGCTTGACACGTAGTAATTGCTGAACGGCCTAAGAGACGACGCAGTCCAGAGGTTCCCTAACCTGACTGCGTGTTGAAGCATCTGGACCTAGGGTCCCACCCTGAGGGCATGATCCAGTGCCTTGAGCTGGGGCTTAGGAACCCGGGGCTTTAAGAATGTCCTTCCCAGGGATTCTGGGGGCTCAACCAGGTTTGGGTTCGATGGTTATTCTTCACCCTTTCGTTTTATAGCTGGGGAAACCAGCCCGGGGAAGAGGAGCAACTTTCCCTAGCACCCCAGCTAGGTAGGGATGTCAGGCCCCTGACTCCCTGTTCAGTGCTCTCTCCTTCCCTAGAAGGCCCGAGGTCTTGGTTCCACAGTCTCGCAGCAACTTCACCAAAAGCAGAGCTAAAGAGCTGCCCTCCTTCCTTTGGCTCCCACAGATCTGGGGTTAGTCCTTATAGGGACAGAGAGAGATATGCCCTGGTCCGGTCACTGATGGCCATGCTCCTCCAGCTCCAAAGCCCGAGCCCGAGAGAGTACTGGCTTTCTCCAGCAGCAGCCAGAGCTGGGCGTCTTCTGGAATTTGGTATCCTGTTCCCAGCTCACTGCAAGAGGTACCTCTTCCAGGAGATGCAAAGGCAGAGGCGAGAGGCCGCCAGCTAGAGTTGCTGAGATGCGGCTGGACCCAGGGGCAGGGCCCAGGGGGCTTCAGCGACCTTCCCACTCCTGTCTTCAGCCTCTGCGAGGGAAGGCTCAGGCCTGCCTCTCAGGAGCAGTAGCCCCTGGCTCCACCCTGGGCTTGCTGCTCCTGACTGCGGCTGGAGTCAAGAGACTGGACATTCTTTCAATGCCTGTAGGGGACATGCCTCCCGAAGAGCCTCCTGGGTGGGGGGAGGTGGGAGACATACCCCCCCACCCCGCTGCTTCTTGCCCCTCCCTAGGGGCTGCCTTCCCTGCTGGCCCCACCGCAGGGTGCCCGGAAGGCAAGGACAGCCTGCGTTCTAGTCGGCCCCTGCACTGTGTGCGACCTTGTGCAGGGTTCTGCAGGCAGGTGTCTGGCTGTGTGAGCCCTGACGGCGTTCCCGAGGAACTGATTTTCTGCAGCCACTGAGGGCGTTCTGAATGCCAGCCTCGTACGCCGTGAGGTGGTGGGAGCACGTAACGTGGGGATGCCACGGACCCTGCCACAGATGGCTTCCCTTCTGCACAGGCTTTACAGCCCGCATCTCCTTCTAGCTCTACTGACTTAACCTCCCTGAGCCTCAGTTTCCTTATCTGCAAAACTGAGACAAAAACAATCCTTATCTCCTGGGACTGTTGAGGCCCAAATGAGATAATGCGCATAAACACTTTGCCCAGTGCCAGGCGCAGAGGCTAGGATCCCTGCTGACTCTTCTCCCAGGAGGCCAGTTCTCTCCCAGGGACCCTGTGAGGCTGGGCCCTCCCCCAGCGGGACCTCCTGAGGGGGCCTGCCCTCTGATCCCCAGAAGGTGAAGTGCCAGCCAGGGCTGCTGGGCACTGGCGACAGGAAGGGCTGGCCCACAGGGGCTGGGCTGAGGGAAGCCTCCCGATTGGTGGAGAGACCCCACCCCATAACCTGGGCGGGCCTCACCCCTCCAGCCGCCCCACCTTTGATGTAGGGACTGCAGGGGCCCGCTGGGGAGCCTTCGGTCCCAGACCCCACCCCCACTGCTCCCAAGGGGGAATAGAGGCTGTGAGGGAAGAGGGCAGGCCAGGAGACGGGGCTAAGGATAACAATACCCAAATCTCCTCCTGTGTCAGGCAGTGCCCCACATACGTGAATCTCCTTAGATGCACACCCCGACCCTGGGATCCACTGCCTTTAGGTGTAGGTGCGAAAACTGGAGCCCGAGCTGTGATCTGAAACCAGGCCCCCTGGTCTCCCAGACTCCAGCCCCAGTGGCTCACTGGGAGGAAACCCCCAAAGAGCCCTGTGGTCTATTACCTTCCTCTTTCTTTCCACCAGACTGTGATGCTCCGCTGGGTCCTGTGGGGCTGGGGCTGAGGCTGAGATGAGCTTCCCAAAACCTGGCTCCATTTGCTAAGAAACGTCCACCAAGGCCAATGTGAGCCGTGGAGCCGCGTGGGTCCCAGACTCCTCAGAATAGGCTCTGACCTCGGGCTGCCCCAGGTGATCTGGAGGGGCGCCTGTCTTTTTCCGCACGCTGCTTTTGAAAACAACCACCTTACGAATTGAGATCACCTTCCACCATGAATCCTGGAGAAGGGGCGGGACATGCCCTTGACCAGTGGGTGGTCAGACCAGGCCTGGGTCCCAGGGCTTGCCGTCCTCACTGCAAGCCCCCTTCACTGTCCCAGGTGTCCCCGGGATGCTGGCTGCATGCAAGAAGAGAAGCCCAGTCAGCATCCTACTCCCTTAACCTCGCGGTAGGGCAGGTGCGGATCATAGTGTCTGAAACTACGGAAACTTCTGCTTTCTGAGAAAGACTCCCTCCACTGTCAGGACCTGCTCTGCGCCTGGCACCAAGCCCCAGCTCCCTCCACTCCATCATGAGAATCGCTGGGTCTGCTAGCATCCACCTCCTCACGGTTTCCGGCACCCGGCATCTCCTGCCTGCCACGGGAATTCGGATGAAATGAACACCGCAGGCCGACCCCACAGGACACCCAGGTGTTCTGTAGGAAGGGCCAGCAGGCTGGGCACTTCTCCCCTCCTGTGCTCCGTTGGGGTCCCCTACACCCCGGGGTCCCTCCGTCCCTCCCAGGCTTCCCGGCTCTTGTGCAAACCTACTCACTCGCACTCTAGTGTAGTAACGAGTCTAGGCATTGATCTAGAAATCCTTTATTTACATTTTCTCTTAGAAAAAAAATATATAGATCTGGTGCCCTGTTGATTCCTCAGGTTCAGGAAATTTATGGGAAGGTGAGAGAGGGCACAGGGCCGCCCCCTAAGGCCATCCATCGTCCATCGAGGGCTTCTGCTCATCTGACCCCAGCGCTGGGCTTCCCTGAGATCAGCCCCAGGGCCCCGGGTGACAGACGCCATGCCAGGCCTGGGGTGGAGTTGGCAGGAGGGGCAGGGACTGAGAGGTGTTGGGGCAGTCTGGCCATCAGGAACTGGATTGGCCCCATGGGCAGAGTGGAGAAAACACGGGCCGGAGACTTTGTCCTGGGGTGAGGACGCCATTGCCTCAGGCTCCAGGGAGGGGTCCTGCCGTGGGCCACTGGGACAGACACATAATAGGCCTCTCACATGGGGGCCAGGTGACTGCAAGGACCGAGGACCGTTAGCTGTTTTCTGTGAACCACCTGAGCACCACATCCTTGTTCTCCTTCACCCACTTGATGTTGGCTTTGGTCTTCTCCAGGGCTTGCTCCAGAGCTCGGGTGGCTGAGCCGAAGCCTGTGTCCATGTTGTTCTTCTTGAACTGCTCCAGCTGCCAGGGAAATGAAGATTCTCAGCCTCAGGCTGGGTCTCTCACACAGCCTTGAGGGGAGGGCGGCCTAGTCCTCTGTCCTCCCTGTCCACATTAGGGCCCTTGCAAATGGAGAAGCCACAGCCTGTTCTCCAGGAGAGAAAGGGCTGGCCCTTCTCTGTCCCTGGGATAAAGTCCTTATCTAGGGCAGAGGTGAAAATAAGCACGGCCTCGGGGCTCCTGGGTGGCTCAGTCAGTTAAGCCCCCGACTTTGGCTCAGGTCATGATTTCATGGTCCATGAGTTCGAGCCCCCCAGCGGACTCTGGGCTGACAGCTCAGAGCCTGGAGCCTGCTTCGGATTCGGGGTCTCCCTTTCTCTCTGCCCCTCTCCCACTCATGCTCTGTCTCTCTCTGTCTCTCAAAAAGTGAATAAACATTTTAAAAAATTTAAATAATAATAAAATAAATAATAAAATAATAAATAAATAAATAAGTCACAGATTAAAAGATATATTAGTATAGGAGGTTGTAGCCGGGGCAATTAGGCAAGAAAATGAAATAAAAGGCACCCAGAAAGGAAGAGGTACAACTATCTCTATAAGCAGATGACATGATTTTTGTATTCAGAAAATCCTAAGGAATCTACCAAAAACAAAAAAAACCCAAAAAAACTATTAAAACTAACAAATTCTGCAAGGTTTCAGATGAGCAACATACAAGATCATACTACATTTCTACACACTAGCAACGAGACATACGAAAATGAAATTAAAACAGTCCCATTTACAATAGCATTAAGAAGAATAAAAGACTGAGGAATAAATTTGACAAAAGACATACAAGACTGGTAATGCTGAAAACTACAAAACACTGTTGGAAGAAATTAAGAAGGACTGAATAAAAGGAAACAATACCCAAATCGACCCAAATCTGTGTTAATGGAGTGGAAGATTTAATATTATTAACATGGCAACGGTTCCTAAATTGATCTACAGATTCAACGCAATCCACATCAAAATTCCAACTGCCTTTTTTTGCAGAAATAGACAAGCTGATCCTAAAATTCATAAGGAAATTCAAGGGACTCAGAATAGCCAAACACTCTTGAACAAAGCTGGAGGGCTGACGTTCCTAAACTCACTACAAAGCTACAGTAATCAAGACAGTGTGGTATTGGCTGAAGGACAGACAGATCAATGAAATACAATTAAGAGTCCAGAAATAAGCCCTCGCATTTACAGTCAATTGATTTTCAACAAGAGTGCCAAGACCATTCAGTGGGGGAAAGAATAGTCTGCTCAACAAATAGTAGTGAGACAATCGGATAGCCACGTGCAAAGGAATGAAGTTGGACCCCCACCTCACACCATATACAAAAATTCAGCCAAAATTGATCAAAGTCCTAAATGTAAGAGCTCAAATAGTAAGACTTTTAGTAAAAAGCATGTATAAATCTTCATGACCTTGGATTAAGCGATCGTTTCTTAGATATGCCTAAACACAAGCCATAAAAGAAAAATTAGAAAGCTGGACTTCATCAAAATAAAAAAAAAATGTTAATGTATGGAAAGACACTATTGAGAAAGTAAAAAGGCAATCCACAGAATGGAAGAAAACATTTGCAGATCAGGTATCTAATAAGGGTCTAGTATCCAGAATATATAAAGAACTCTTACAACTCAAAAATGAAGAGACAAATATCCCAATTAAAAAATTGGGCAAAGGTTTTGAACAGACATTTCTCCAAAGAAGACATATGAATGGCCAATAAGCACACGAAAAGATGTGCAACATCATTAGTCATTAGAGAAATGCAATTCATACTATCTCACATCCACAGAATGGCTATAATTTAAAAGGAAGGAAGGAAGGAAGGAAGGAAGGAAGGAAGGAAGGAAGGAGGGAGGGAAGGAGGGAAGGAGGGAAGGAAGGAAGCAGAGGGAGGGAGGGAGGGAGGAATGAAGGAACAAAGGAAATGAAGGAAGAAAAGAAACGTAAGTGTCCAAAGACATAGAGCCGTGGAAAGTACATTGGTGCAATTACTTTGGAAAACATTTTGGCAATTTCTCAAAGAGTTAAACATAAAGTTACCAAATGATCCATCAATTCCCCTCCCAGGTGTATACCCAAAAGAACCAAACACATATGTTCACTCAAAACTTTGTACATGAACATTCATAACAGCGTTATTCATAATAGTCAAAAAGTGGAAACAATCCACTGTCGATCGACTGATCAATGGATAAACAGATGTGTTATATCCATACAATGGAATATTATTCAGCCATAAAAAGGAGTGGTACCCTACCACATGGATGAAACTTCCACAAAAGTCCTCATATTATATGATTCCATTTCATGAAATATCCAGAATATGCACATCCATAGAGACGGAAAGTAGATTAGTGGTTGCCAGGGGCTGACAACAGAGGACTGGGGAGCGACTGCCACAGTTTCTTTTCGGGGGTAATGAGAATGTTCCGGAAGTAGATGGTGGTTATGGTTCTACAAGCTTGTAAATACCCTGAAAGCCACTTAACATGGCGAGTTTTATAGTACATTAATTATATCTCAATTAAAAAAATAGATAATATCAACCTAATACAATGAGTTAACTTTAGCTTCTGATTCAAACATGCATATCACTGCAGTTTTAAAAGAAACAACCTAGAAGGTTTAAAATGGGCCAGATAGAGGGACACATGGGTGGCTCAGTCGGCTGAACATCCAACTTCAGCCTCACGGTTCGTGAGTTCAAGCCCCACCTCGGGCTCTCTGCTGTCAGCACAGGGCCCTCTGCAGATCCTCTGTCTCCCCCTCTCTCTGCCCCTCCCCTGCTCTCCCTCTCCCTCAAAAATAAAAGCAAAACAAACAAACAAAAATGGGCCAGGCAGAATATGACACGTAAAGAATTGTTCCTTTTCTTGGGTTTGCTAATAACATTGAGATTATCTTTTAAAAATTCCTTTAAATAGGACTAAATCAAAGACAGGTGAACTGTATGATATTAATGATCCCTGCTTGAAAATTCTCCACCCCCAAAATAGAACCGGCAAAACGCTGATAACTGTTCAATCTGGGTAATGGGTAGGTACGTGGAGGTTCATTTATATTATTGTCTTTACTTTTTGCCTATATGAAAGTTCCAAGATGAAGTTTTCTGATTGAATCGTCACCATTTAAAAAGCCTGGAAACTGGGTTCTACTCCTGAACCAATACTACACCGTGTGTTCACTAACTACGTATTTATTTAATAGTTAAATAAATAATAAATATTTATTTAATATAGAAAGAAATTAATTAAAAAAAAAAACAAAATAAATAAATAAAAAGCCTGAATACCCAGCTTCCCCTGCAGGTGAGGAAGGCCTGGCAACGTGGAGCCCGGGCTCTCCTTGACCACACCCAGGGGGCGCCGGCTGAATGGTGGTCCTTTTAGACTCGCGATGGACCTCTGGATGCCGCCCCAGGGTCCCGGGCTTCTTACCTGCTGCAGCTCGAACTCAGTGGAGAATCGTCGGGTCACTGCCTGGATGAGGTTGGAGAAGGAGAAGGAACCAGTGCCATAGCTGTGGGGACAGGAGAGAGAAGACACCGTGAGGGGCGGAAGAAGCAATGCTCCGTGACTGCCAGGTGCCATTATACCCTCACGTCTGCTCTGCGACTGTCCCCATCTTGGAGGTGAGATGAAATGACACACCCAAGGTGATACCCTGAGGGACACGACCGCAGGTTTGATCTCAGTATCCTTGCTCCCCTGTCTCCAGAGAAACAGACTTTCTTTGCCCCAAGTGGGAGAAAGGACAGCCCATACCCTGCCTCGTCTTTCCATGTTGGCCCTCCCCGCCCTCCCCCGCGCCTGACCGCAAGCTGGGTTAATTTTTCAGCACTCCTAGGCGGTGTCCACAGCCCCCCACCACGCTCCAGCCCTGCGGTGTCCCATGCACACAGACACACGGACCCTTCCCTCCGGCCCCGGACACCCAGCCTTGACGGGCACTTCTCCCAGCAGGCTCCCCAGACTCACTCCTGAAAGAGTTTCTTCCAGTTGCTCTGGACAAAGTCCCAGGCCAGGGTTTGCCCGACGACGTTGCTGGAGATGCTGCTGAGAGTGCTGGTGACATCTTGTTTCCGGATGAGGTTAGGGTCCAGGGTATAACTCAGGAACCTGTGAGGGAAGGATGCTGGGTTAGTGACCACTTCCAAGGGCTGTAGTCAGATGATACGAGACAGAGAACCCAGGAAGGCAAAGGATCCCCTCCCCCGCCCCCGACACCTCTCCGGCATCCTCCTAATGTCCCTTCAGTCTACTGAGGGTTGAAGACCTCTTCGTCCTACCTCCCTCTCACAGGTGGGACACTGAGTCTCCCAGGCAGGGTCACTGGCCCTGCCTGACATGGACCTGGTGCCCGATGGATATGTGATGACTGATGATGAATGAATGAAGACAGGAAGGAGTACCAGAGCCGGGAGCCCTGTCCCAGGCACGGCAGCCACCTTTGTCTTTGACACTGAGGGAGGCTCTTCTTTACTGGGGTCCGGGAGATGACATACAGGTGGCCGGTGGGAGCCAGGAGCTTGGGGCGTGCCCCGCCGGACGTCCAAAAGGACCCAGGCCCAGCTGCAACAGAGCCCTTGGCAGAGAGGAAAACTGAGCTTCTGTCAACTACTGTCCAAGAAGCCAAAGCGGTTAAAAGTGTGGGACAGAGACCCAGACGTGGGTTCAGATCTTGGCTCCACCACTTACGAAAGCTTCTGGACTTTGGGCAAGTTGTTTTCGCTTCTCTGAGCCCCAGTGTCCTCCTCTGCGACATGGGGGCCCCACCGCCCCACCGCACAGGTTTGTGAGGATGCCGTGAATGAGAGGCCCGGCTGGTTCTTGCTCTCCCACGTGGGGTCCCCCGTGGGGAGGGGAACTCACGCGGCCCCGTTGGGCCCCAGTCCTCACCTGTTCAGGATCCAGACCTGGTTGCTGCAGGCCAGGGCTCCGCGGAGTTTGTCAGCCTCGTTCACCAGTTCGGCCTTTAGGAACTGCTCCCACACGAAGTTCCACTCCTCCTCGCCGCCCTGGGCGATGGCATTGCAGTACACGGTGGACCGCAGGTTGGGGTGGATCCTGGCGAGGGGTGAGAGGGTCAGGGCAGGGAAGCGGGGGGACGAGGGTGTGACGAGGACACGGCTGTGGGCTCTAGGGACGGATGAAGGTCAGGGGAGGAGCGGGGGATACACTCACGGGTTGTTTTGGGGGTTCTTCTTCCACTCGGCGAAAAGAGTCGCGGCCAGCTTCTCACACTTAGGAACCCCGTAGGAGCAGGCGGTGCTGACGGCGTTAATCTCGCTGTACCTGCCCCACGGGTGACACTCCGTCAGCATGCCCATGGGCCGCCCGGCCCAGACTTGGGCAGAGACACCCCCCTGCCGACACACAGCTCCGGGAAGGATGGCGGGGCCCGGGCTCTGCCTGAGGCTGCTCACTGGATCCCCTAAGTGGCTTTGTGCCTTGGGCAGCCCAGGGACTTAGAGGAGTCAGCACAGGCTGCAGCCCCTATCTGAACACCGAGAATCTGAATGATCAAGACCCTGAGGGGACCTCAGAGTTTCAGTTGGGTCCCTTGTACAAAGAGGTCAGATGGGCTCCCAGGCCGCACAGAACCTCAGGGCAGGCCTCCTCCTCCCGCCTGGTGGCCCCGGCCAAGAGATGGCCTCCAGAGGACATTGCGGGGCCCTGCCCTGGACTCCCCGGGTCAGGGTAGCTGGGCCGCCCATGGCCTCCAGAAATAAGGAAAGGAGAGAGGCTCTTGGCTTCTCAACGGTCCACTCACTGGTCCATGAGGGTTTGCGGGTGATCAGTCCAGTTTTTGGTGAGTCTTTCGAAATGATCGAAGAGGGGCGTGACCTGCTTCTTCAGGTAGCTCTGGGCAAAAGAAAACACGGAGAGCTTTGAAGGCAAGACTCCTGCCAGGTCTTTCTGGAGTCCCTGCAGCCTCTGACGTGGGTGTAGGTGCAGCAAGGGCTGGTGGCTACGGAGGCAGAGAGGCCGGAGGCTCAGGGCCCCGAGGGAGCCAGCAGGGCCCAAAGGGGCCCGCACGGGCCAGGTTTCAGATGACTGGCCCGAGGCTCTCCTGCCTGAAAGCCTCAGTCAGCTCCAACACTCCTTGTCTGCGTCACCAGTTTTTAATAGTGTTGGGTCCCCCCCCCCCCCCGCCCCACCACTCCACCACCAATCCCGGTGGTGAGTGTTCCGTGTCTACTGTGAAGAGTGTGGAAAATACAGAGCAGCATGTGCAGAAAATGAAAACTGCCCAGGAGCTTCCCCAAACCGATTTTCAAATTGGTGAGTTTACCCCTTCTTTTCCCCTGTCTACCCAGCAGATCCGTCATTCTGTCTGCTGCCCTTTGCCCCCGACGCTGGAAGGTAAGTTCTGCCTCCTGTTACTAAGACCCTTCACAGACTCGGGTTCAACACGGTAGTTTGTCACGGGCCCCAACCGGAATCCACGTCCAAACGTAAAAGGAATAAACCTCCGAGAGCCAAGAGAACGGAAAGGGAAAAAGAGTGGAGGACATGCCCATGCAGTCAGGAAGCTGCAAGGTGGGGAGAGGAAGGGAGGGACGGGGCAGAGTCACAGTGCGGGCCCCGGGGGCAGGGGTAGGGGGGGTTGGAACCGGAAGCAAGGCTTGCCCAGACAAGGCTCAGACTCAGAGGGACGGGTCTGCAGGAGACAGGGGTGAGGCGGGGGCTGAACACAGGGGGAATGAGTCCAAGACTGAAGCGGGAGTAGTTGAACCCCCAAGCTCCCACTCCCCTCCTTGCAGCAGGGCAACAGCCCCCCTCCCCCACAGGTGAGGCTGAATCAGTGGGGCTCAGAATCGGGGGCCCCCAGACATAGCAGAAGGGTTGGCCGACTGCAGAGGTGAAAGTTTATATCCTAACTGGAGGTAACTCTAGTCAGCTTCTTTTTCCCCGTGTCCGCCAGTCGTAGAAAGTGGGCATCACCAGCCTCATTATACAACATAAAGGGTGATTCCCTGGTCTCAGGGAAACACACTCATGGATACTATATGTGTGTGTGTGTGTGTGTGTGTGTGTGTGTGTGTGTGTGTATACATTTTTAGTAAATTCTATATTCAACGTGGCTCTTGAACTCACAACCCTGAGACCAAGAGTCACATGCTCAGAGGCGCCTGGGTAGCTCAGTCGGTTAAGCGTCTGACTCCTGACATTGGTTCGGGTCACGATCTCATGATTTGTGAGATCAAGCCCCACGTTGGGCTCCAAGCTCAGCGTGGACTGGGATTCTGTCTGTCTGTCTCTCTCTCTCTCTGCCCTTCTTCCACTTACATGTGCATGTGTTCTCTCTCAAAATAAAACACTGGGGGGCCTGGGTGGCTCAGTCAGTTAAGCATCTGACTTCGGCTCAGGTCATGATCTTATGGGTTGTGAGTTCGAGCCCCGCATCGGGCTCTGTGCTGACAGCTCAGAGCTTGGAGCCTCTTCAGATTCTGTGTCTCCCTCCCTCTCTCTCTCTCTCTCTCTCTGCCTCTTACCACCCCCCCTCCAATAAACAAACATTAAAAAAAGATGTTCTAAAAATAAACATATGATAGAAGAAACGCCCACAATCTGTAGCCAAGGGGGCTACAGGAGGAGGAGGAGAAAGACACATCGGGACTGAGAGAAGAGCCCACAAGCTTCCAGAAGGGAAAAAACAGCCACGTTCAAAGAACCAGAGATGAGCAAGCCTCTGAGCTTCTCAACAGCAGCACGAGAGGCTTGGCATCAGCGGAGCAAGGCCTGAAATTGTCTGAGGAATAGTAGCTTCCAACCTAGAAACTTCTAATCCCCGGTAAATTCTGGGTCCCGTGTGGTGATGGAATAAACACATTGTGCATGATCTACCTCCACTCTTAGGGACACTTTCTCAAAAACTCCTGGAAAAGGTGCTCCACTATGGGAGAGAAAACTCAAGGAAGAACCCACTGGTTCAGGAAACATGAGATGCCACACCGGGGGAGAGCCTCCCATTCGGGGGAGGGGTGGGGCTGAGCCGCAGTTCCAGAAGGGAGCACAGGGACTGCGGGCTCCGGCAGGGATGCCTCCAGGAAAATGCAGCAAATCTAGCATATGCCCTGATGACGTTTGTCCAAGATGTATAAAAAAAAGGGAGGGGGGGACACAAACATAGTAGTCCATGTGGCTCAGCAGAGAGTGATATTTAAATAACCACAATACTGGGGCGCCTGGGTGGCTCAGTCAGTTGGGCGTCTGACTCAGGTCATGATCAGGTCATGATCTTGTGGCTCGTGAATTCGAGCCCCGTCCCGGGCTCTGTGCTCACAGCTCAGAGCCTGGAGCCCGATTTGGATTCTGTGCCTCCCTCTCTCTCTGCCCCCCTCCTGCTCACGGTCTGTCTGTCTGTCTCTCTCTCAAAAATAAACATTAAAAAAAATTTCAGGGGCGCCTGGGTGGCGCAGTCGGTTAAGCGTCCGACTTCAGCCGGGTCACGATCTCGCGGTCCGTGAGTTCGAGCCCCGCGTCAGGCTCTGGGCTGATGGCTCGGAGCCTGGAGCCTGTTTCCGATTCTGTGTCTCCCTCTCTCTCTGCCCCTCTCCCGTTCATGCTCTGTCTCTCTCTGTCCCAAAAATAAATAAAAAACGTTGAAAAAAAAAATTTAAAAAATAAATAAATAAATAAATAAAATTTCAATAACCACAATACAGTAAATGCTGACTACTGAGTTGATCAAATATTGTGACTTAACTACATCGGGAGGATGGAGTAAATCCAACGCAGGTAGGTTAAAGAGTTAAAATCTCACTTGCCATCACACCTCTTTCAACATCATAGGAAGTGCATGAGAAAAAAAAAATTTTAATTAAAAAATGACCTCTGGGAATGCCAGCTGGTGCAGCCACTCTGGAAAACAGTATGGAGGTTCCTCCAAAAACTACAAATGGAACTACCCTACGACCCAGCAATTGCACTACTAGGCATTTATCCAAGGGATACAGGTGTGCTCTTTCGAAGGGACACATGCACCCCCATGTTGATAGCAGCACTATCGACAATGACCAAAGTATGGAAAGAGCCCAAATGTCCATCGATGGACGAATGGCTCAAGAAGATGTGGTGTATATATATACGATGGAGTATTACTCGGCAATCAAAAAGAAGGAAATCTTGCCATTTGCAACCACGTGGGTGGAACTGGAGGGTATTATGCTAAGTGAAATTAGTCAGAGGAAGGCAAAAATCATATGACTTCACTCATATGAGGACTTTGAGACAAAACAGATGAACATAAGGGAAGGGAAGCAAAAATCATATAAAAACAGGGAGGGGGACAAAACAGAAGAGACTCATAAATATGGAGAACAGAGGGTTATGGGAGGGGTGGTGGGAGGGGGGATGGGCTAAATGAATGAGGGGCACTAAGGAATCTACTCCTGAAATCATTGTTGCACTAGATGCTAACTAATTTGGAAGTAAATTTTAAAAAATAAAAAATAAAACAAGTTAATAAAAAAAATGATCTCTTCAAGTTTCATCTAATGGCTGCATAATATTCCATCAATGGATATCATAGTTTACCTAACCAATCTCCAACTGTTGGACATTTGTTTTGGGTTCTTTTTTTTTTTTTTTTTTTCTTTTGTAAATCACCCTGCTGAGTTTCTCTCTTACCTCTCTCATGGGAGCCTCAACAAATAAATTTATTTATTTATTTTGAGAGAAAGGGGGAAGAGAGAGAGCAGGGGAGGGGCAGAGAGAGAGGGAGGGGGAGAGAGAGAGAGAGAGAGAGAATCCCTAGCAACCTCTGCACTGTAAGTGCAGAGCCCAATGCAAGGCTCGAACCCAACAAACCATGAGACGGTGACCTAAGTCGAAACCACGTTGGACGCCTAACCGCCTGAGCTGTCCAGGCGCCCCCGTCTGTGTCCTTTCTCGGCCCTACCCAACCTGCTCGCCTTTCCAGTACCTGTTCCCTTCACCCTACATCCCTCTTGCCACTCTGCCCACCTGCTCTCAGAAAAGGACCCGGTGTCCTGTCGGCCTGAAGGGTGCCACCGCTCCAGACAAAATTTCTAGTAACTCCCTAATGGTGCATTTCTGGCACCGGGCAAATTGGTCCTCGAACCCTGCCCTGCCCCTCTGTACCTTCATGGGGCCGTAGACCTCAGAGCGGTCGAACATGAGCTTAAAGTAGCTCAGGCTGCTCAGGGCGGCCTGCCAGGGCATGTACTCGGTCTCTTGGATCAGGAAGAGAGTGTTGTTCAGCGCCAGAGTGACAGGGACCTTTTGGGCACTGGGGATAGACACAAGGGCTCAGGTAAGCATCCCCATTAAGTCCACTCCCCACTGAGGGGGCCCCAACCCCTTCCTGAAACCTGAGAGCCCCAAATGAGCCAGCTCCAACGTTCACTGTTCACTGTAGATGGGCCTGGGGGTAGGTAGGGGTGGGGCCGGGGAGGGGGGAGGGATGGGGGACAAGGTCAGCTCAGGCCCTGTCCTCACCCACTGCCAATCACATTCCCCTGCGTATTATCCCCATTTGACAAATGGGAAACTGAGGCTCAGAGAGGCAAAGTGACTTGCCTAAGGCCACACAGCCCATAAGAGACAGAGCTGAGATGCATAAGGACAAAAAACCTCTGCTCTTTATTCTGCCCACCTCTTCTCTGATTTGCTCGGCCCCCTGTGCCTTCCTCCCTCCTCCTCCTCAGACCATCTGTGCACCTGTGGTTCATAAATGTCCGTGTCTACGGGTGACATCACCTAAGTCAAAGAGCTTAGCACCTGCTGGGAACACAGTAGGTGCTGAATAAATATTTGTTTATCCATGCTGCCTCTCTCCTGCTCTGTCCTTCCCAGACTTTTTGTAGCATCTGCCATGGCAGGCTGGCACACAGTTAATCCTCAGGAAGAGCTGGTGCTATGAAGGACACTGTGGTTTTGGAGTTGGCCAGACCTGTGTCTGGCTGTCACGGGCTACAGAGTGACCCCAGGTAAAGCACTCAATCAAACTCTGAGTCTCGGATTCCTTATCTGGGAAAAGTGGGCTGTAACACTAGCAATCTGCAGGGGTGTGGGGGCCCAGGGAGGGGCGCAGAGAAGCACAGGGAGCCCATAGCAGTGTGCCTGGGTCTGTCGCTGTAGAACAGCACTTGCCCAAGTCACCAGGCCAGGGACAGGCTGGGCCCCAGGAGGAAGGGGGCACTCACCTCGCCAGGTTGAAGGCATCGTGGATGACTTGAGCCCGATTGATGACAGGAATGGCCTAGAAGGGGCGACAGAGCGCGTGACCTCAGGCTGCTGCTGGGGGCGGGAGAGGGGGAGGGGGGGATGGGGGTGGGCAGGGCCGGGGCCTGGGGCAGGTGATGGGGGCTGGCGGCCAACACCCACCGACAGGTCTGTCTGCAGCTGAGTTTGGATCTTCTTCCAGTTTTCATTGTCATAGTTCACCAGGTAGTAGCCCGTCACGTTGAGGTTCAGCAGAACCCAGTCATTAGCTGTGGTCTTGAACAGGTCATTCTGGGCTGCGGGGAGAGATCAGAGCTAGGTGGGGCTGCTCAGAAGGCCACAGGCTGACCCTTGGCCTGTCTTTCTCCAGGCTCCCGTGCAGCCTGGCACCGGCTGGCCCTCGAGCCTCAGGCGATGCCAAGGGAAGGGGGAGGAGAAGGGGCGTAGGTAGGACTGGGCTGCCAGGCCAAACTCTGCCCTCAGAGGGACCAAGTGCCATCTCTGCCCCTCGGTGCCCTTCCTGTCTCCCACAGGCTCCACGTGGCTGGGCCAGTGACAGCAGCCCGGACTTCTCCATCGGCACAGCCTCAGGACACCCAGACCGCCTCCACAGGCTGCTGCTCCTCCTCCCTCCCTCCCTCCTCCTCCCCTCTTACCCCGTCACCTAGTGGGAAGCCCAGGCAATGCCCACCCCCCGCCAGTCAGCACCCCCAGTGCTGCCCCTCTCTGCCCTCCCTTCCAGCCTTGCTCCCAGCAGCCAGAGGGGGCCGTCCGCTTGCCACTTCCCACCTGCCCCAGCTCCTCCTGGCCGGAGGACACAGCCATTGTGTCCTGCCATCCGCAGGGACCTTGGGAAGCAGCTTTACCTTCAGGGCACACCTCTGCCCTAGCCACAGTCCTTAGTTCTCTCCTGCCTCGCACTTGCTCTTTCTTCTGCCCCCACGAGCCTGGCTAAGTCCTTTTCTTCCTCTAAGACTCAGCTCACCTCCTCCAGGAAGCCTTCCCTCACCTCTCTGTGAAGTTGAAACTTCCTTATTCCTGGCTCCCTGCCCCATGCCCCAGCAGCCTGTACGTGCCTCTGTTAAGGCATCCAACACAGCTCTAGAAAGTTTTAGCTGCTTCTCTTCCTTCCTTCTCTTCAGCTGCAGTTTTGGCCGCAGCAGAGGATGAATTGCCTTGACCGGATTCCCCAGTACCTGGTGGAGTAGGGCTGTTTATACTTTGTGCCAGGCACTGTCTTAAACATCTCATGTGAGTTCTCTTCTTTAGTCCCCACACAACTCAACCGGGCCGCTATTGTTCTTAGCCCCATTTTATAAATGAGGAAATGGGAGACCAGAGAGGAATGGCAACCTGCCCGGGGCCACACAGCTGGGCGGCCGCACAGTAGAGCTTAGAACCAGAGAAGTGAGCTCCATTTGTTGAATGAGACCATGAAGGAAGCCGTCACTGAGGCCTGCCGGAACCCCCAGGATGTGGGCCAGGAGCTGGGGGTGTGGGGGAGGGGACTGCTGTCCACAAGGGCGGGGCTGGATTACCTTTTTCGACGCCCGGCAGCCAGTAGTGCTCCTGCGGTCTGCCGCTTCTGACAGAAGAGATGGGAACGATCCACAGGTAGCTGCAACAAGAGACCCAGACGCCAGGTGATGACAGCCGGCCGCTCTCGGTCACTGCCAGCAAAGAGCAGCCCCGCCCAGCCTCCCAGTCTCTGCCCGGCTCCGTCTGGGCACTGAGCACGCCCCTCCCCCACCCCCCCATCCCGGGCCAGGTGCTGGGGCTGGGACCACGGCAGGTCAGGACCCACCACGGTCAAGGGACACCACAGCACCTGTCCTTCAGAGCCCTCACGGGACGCCCGCCTCAGTGCCCCCTGCTGCTCACTTGAACTGTGAGGGGCGGGTGACCACGGACTGGGGGTCAAGGAGGAAGTGCTGCTGGGAGATGGTGCCTGTCTGGGTGTCCACGGTGATGACGGGGAAGCCCATCTGCAGGATCCAGCGGTCCATGATGGCACTCACGGTGTCGGGCAGCTTGATGGTCGGCTGTTTGTCTACAACCTGGAGCACAGCGAGACGGTGCCCGGCCGTCAGTGGCCCGCCCAGGGCAGCCTCGGAAGACCCACCTTGCAGGGAGGCAGGGCCAGCGGAGGAGCCCGGGGTGGGGGTGGGGGTGGGGGTGGGGTGGGGGTGGGCAGGAGCCTGGGTCCCAGCTCAGCTCGAACCTCAGAGGATGGGAGGGGAGGGGAGAAGAAGAGGAGGGAAAACATAGTCCGAGGCACGAGCGGGTGCAGAGACAGGGAGCAGGAGTGGGTGGTCTGGGGACGGGCTTAGGGCGGTCGCTACTGTCTTCTTGGGTCTTTCTTCATCTTTTTCCATGCACGTGCACTGCTTTAGTAATAGCAGCAAAAAGCCAACAACATCTGTTAATGACTGAGAAAATTAAGACTGGAAAGAGGATAAAGAACACCAGAAGGGCACAGGCTGAACAGGGAGGGGAGCTGGGGGCTGCTGCAGAGAGAGGGGAGGCTCAGCACAGAGGGAGTACCCTGGAGGGAGGCAGGGGTAGAGCAGGCGTGGAGGAGGGCTCAGCTTTGGAGGAGAGGAAGGAGCGGGAAACTGAGGCAGGTGAGGAAGACGGTGGATGTGGAGGGGAGGGACCGAGGCAGTGAGGAGCCCCCTGTCGGCAGGTTGTGGGAGGTCAGGGCGGGGAAGGGGTGCGGGGGAGGGGGACAGACCAGAAGAAAGAATTTGGGCCGGAGACCAGCATGGAGGGCCCTGGAGCCCGGCTGTGACTCTGAGACAAGGCCCTGGGTCTCCCCTCCCTGGTGGATCCGGGCTCGGGATCCCGGAGTGGTCAGTGGGGCTGAGGAGGGGCCGAGAAGGAGCCCTAAGAGAAGGGAAGCTCTGGGGGAAGATGGGGAGTGTGCAGACTCCAGCCGTACTAGAGGCAGGGGGGCCGGGGGAGGGGGCGGGAGAGGGGCAGTCCGAGGGTCTGCACTGCAGGCAAGGGCTGCTTGGGGTCTGAGTGCACAGGAACGCAAGGCAGGGCTGGGTGGGAGGGTCAAAGTTCGTGCGGGGGGTGCTGGTGTGTGCAAATTCATGCCTGGGAGGGGCCGGTCGGGGCACAGGGCAGCCAGGAGTGCTGAGTAGATAGAAAGACTCGCTCCAAAGTTCCAGGCAGAGGAGGGCTGGTTTCCTCACCTCTAAGACCTGGGGGGCTCCTCGGCTCCCATCACGGAGCTCACTACGGGCTGAGGCAAGCTGCCCATGGTCTTGACCCATGGTCTCACGCCTCCTGCAAGGAGCCATCATGGCCCCCACTTTACAGATGAGCAACAAGGCTTCAAACGACCCCCCTGGGCTGGTGAGCAGTGGAGCTGGACACATTCTAGTACACGTGTGCCACCCCTAGGGACTTAGGGCACCGCAGGACCCCGACACGATGGCTGCAGGGGGCTTGGCTGTCACTGACCTGCTGCAGGTGCTCCCACAGGTTCAGGTAGATGGTGTTCCCGTATTTATAGGTATGGAGGTAGGACTGTGGAAAGACAGGTCGCAGTGAGGGCAAAGCCGGTGCTCCCCAGCCTCCACCACTGAGTGTCTGTGGCGACGCACCTCGGGGGCTGGAGGAAACCGCCCCCTCCCCCCCCCCCCCGCCTCCACGGCTGGCCGAGGGGACTCACCGCTATGCCCATCTTGAACAGGTCCTCAGTCAGGAAGTTGGAGAGCATCCTGAGGACAGAGGCTCCCTGGGGAAGGAGAGGGGGTTCAGAAGGCTGTGCGGAGCCAGCCGGACCCTGGGCCCCCACCGGACAAGGGCAGATGCTCCCAGTGCCCTAGCTGTGTCCCCGCCCCTTCCACACGCCCCCCCCCCCCCCAAAAAAAAACACACTGTCTCAGTACCTTGCTGTAGGAGATGGAGTCAAACACCTCGCTGATCTGGGCCGGCGTGTTGATCTCCGAGGCAGGAGTTGACAGCGGGTGGGAGGAGGCCAGGGCGTCCACAGCCATCACATGGTACACGTCGTTCAGCACCATGAGGTCTTTCTGCAAAGCCCTGCTGGGCGTCAGGAGACTGGCCCGACACGGGATGACCCGGGTCTTCCCCTCCCCCAGCCCCTCGTCCCCAGACCTCGGGGCCCGGGGCAGCCGGCTCACCAAATTCCACGTGGGCTCTGCAAAGTCAGCACCTAGGTACTCCACGTAGGAGGCGAAGCCCTCGTTCAGCCATAGGTCATTCCACCACTCCAAGGTCACCAGGTTCCCAAACCACTGTCGGGGGGGGCGGGGAAGATCAGCCCGGCTGGCCACGCTGGCCTTGTGCTCACGGTCACCGGGTGTCCCCCACGCGCCAGGCACCGGTTCGGGACTCCTCGCCGTGACTCCCCTCTGCCATCCTGTTGGGTGGGACCCTCCTCCCTTCGCAGGTGCCCAGGGCAGAGCGGGGACTTGGGCCGTGTCCTTTCCCTACCCTCCCTGGGAAGCAGGGGCTACCTGGTGGGCCAGCTCATGAGCAATCACAGTGACCACCCGCTCCTGGTTGCCGCTGGAGGAGGACCGCCTGTCATACAGCAGCGCACTCTCCCGGTAGGTCACCAGCCCCCAGTTCTCCATGGCGCCAGCGTTGAAGTCAGGCAAGGCAATCTGGTCTGGGGGTGGCGTGGGCCAAAGCCATTGTCAGGACAGCCTCTGGGTGGTGAACCCTACCCGCCGCCCCCACCACAACGCCCCCTCACTCACCCGATTTGTTGAGCGGGTAGGGCGTGTCGTAATGTTGGGAAAAAAAGTCCAGGATGGGGCCTGTCACCTTCAGGGCATAATCGCCATGGCCCTGGTTGATCGCACTGGGCCGGGCCCAGATCCGGATCTGCAAAGAGGGTGGGGGTAGGTCAGAGGCCCCCCTCGGCTCCTGGTGCAGATGGCCAAGCCGTGGGGATCCCAGGCTAGTAAGGGGGATGACTAGGTTAAAATGAGGGGCTGGGGGGTCTTGGGGGGGCTTTGAGCCTTAGGGAGGAGCTCTGGGAATAATAATAGCCACGGCCATCATCCGTTTGGCATCCATGCGCTGGGAACTCCCTTCATGAGGACAGACCCATTTTTCAGATGCAGAGACCAAGGGTCAGAGAACTTAAGACACTTGCCCAAGATCACTCGGAGCTGGGGTTTAAACACCGGCCTAACAACTCAGGGGCTGAGATGGGAATTAATAAAAGAGGAATATCCGTCAGGCCAGAACCAATCCCGGGGAAGGGCCGACAGGCCCAGCTTCTTACCAGGACGCCACTGGGAGCTCTTGTCTCCACATATGAGAACTCACTAACGATGTAGGCCAGCAGGTAAGTAGACATTATGGGTGTGGTTTCGAACTCGGTGACTTTCCAGGTGCGATTTCCATCAAACGGGACGCTGGGGCCTGGGCATGGACCGTTCAGGCATGTGGAGATGCCTCCTCTCCCCCGCCCTGCATCCCAACCCTGGGCTGCCTTCTTCCCAAGGCTGTGTGGCCCCTGGGACAGACCCGCTCACCTCTGGGCAGCATGTTGGACAGGGCCACCAAGTTGTTGGGGTGGATGATGGTGATGTTAAACGTGGCCTTCATGGCGGGCTCGTCAAAGCACGGGAAGGATTTCCGGGCCTCTGTAGCCTGCATGTGTGTCGTGGCCAGCACCCTGCCCAGACCGGGGTATTAGAGGGTGTGCTGGCAGAATGCCTGCACCGCGTGAGGGTGGGCAGGGCGGGGGCTTCAGGGCGCCGCTGGGCATGCGGGAGAAGGGCATGTCGCTGGGCATGAAAGCCCGGTCCGGCTCATCCCTGCCCTCCCCGCCTCCCCCAAACAGCCTCTGGGCCCCGACAGGCCAGCTCCTATGGGAGAGCAGAACTCCTTCAGGAGTCGGGGTCAAAGTCCCGGCAGGATCCGTGCCCGAGTTAACTAGGAGGCTTTGGGCAAGTTTCTCTCTTCTGAGCCCCAGTTCTCCTATCTGTCCGAGGGGTTCTTTCGCCACTTGCCCCCGACTCCCTCGTGGGGGGGAGGGATGGAAGCTCCCCAGGAAGGAGTCCCAGGAAGTCCCCAGGAAGGCTTCCCAGGGGCCCCCCACCCCCGGCCCCCACGGATGGAGTCATGGCCAGCCGAAGGCTCCAGGCGGTTCCGAGGCCCGCAACCCAAAACCTTCCTCGGCCCCCGGGACCCGGCTCTGCCTCAGCCTCTGGGACCTGCCCCACTGAGCAGACGCAGACGCAACTTACTTTTTGATGCCGTTCTCCACGTACTCGCTGCGGTAGAAGCCCGCCAGGTCGTCGGCCAGCTCCCCCTGGAACTCACTCTTCATCTCGTACTGTCTGCCGGCCACCAGCGGCTCCTGGAGGTGCACGACCAGGTACTCGGTGAGCTCCACCAGCTCCGTCCTGACGATGACAGGTTGCGGCTGGAAGCCCCCCACGCCCGACAAGGACACCATGTGCCCCTGGTGGTTGGTGTAGTTGAGCCTCTTGCTGTGGATGATGACGACGCTGGTGGACTCATTGCACATGAAGCGAACGACGCTTGTGCCCGTGAAGACGTACAGGCCCTTATCGTTGGGGGTGAGGTAGGGCCTCAGCGTCACGTTGTAGGAGTCGGGAATCAGCGTCTTGGGTAGACGGTAGACGTTCCATGGCTTGCTTTGGTCCAAGGTGGTAGCCACGGTGGTGGTAGGGCCCGTGGGGGCCGCCGTGGAGGCCGCCGTGGAGGCCGCCGTGGAGCTCTCGGTGCTCCTGTTCTTCTCCTGGGAGTACACCACGGACAGAGCGATGATGGTGCACACGGCCGCCACGCCCAGGAGGATGGCCAGGATGCCCACGGGCTTGGAAATGTAGAAGCCCTGGGCCATGGTGAGGGCAGGGGGGGAGCTGGGGGAGGTTCAGGACGGCGAGGAGCAGGCGCAGCGTCTGGCCAGACTTATATCCCTGAGGGGCAGGGGGAGGAGCCCCACAGCCCACAGATTGGGCAAAAATTAACCAGGGCTCAGGCAGGCAAAGGTCAGTGGGCTGGCCAGGGGCGCCCTGTGCTCGGGCCCTGGAGAGGCTGAGATCCAGGAACAGCGTGCTGGGGGTGCCTGGTGGGGAGCAAACAGTGTCCGGTTACAGGCTGCAGGAAGGAGGGCTGACGGGCAGGCAGCGGGTAGAGGGAGCAGCAGGGCTGGGTGGCATCGATCGGCCTGTGCCCCGGGACAGCGGGGACAGAGGAGGAGGACCGAGGTTGGAGTCTGCGAAGGACTTCCCAGGAGCAAGAAGGAGGAGATACAAGGGAGGAGAGGATCGGTTTCTGGCTTGGGTCAAGAGTGCCTTGGGTCACCCCTGTGGCTGGATCCTGGCAGGGTGCCCGGGGCTCGTCGGCGACAGGGGCCCCAGCCCTCCCTCGATTCTTCCAGAGCAGGGAGTCCTTCCAGGTTCCCCCTCTCACCCCTTCCTGCCCAAAACTTCTATCTCAGCTATCGGCATACTGAGGGGAAAGAAAGATGTTTTGCCATGTTTTTTTTGTTTTGTTGGTCTTAAAATGTATATTTATTTTTGAGAGAGAGGGAGAGAGAGAGAGTGTGTGTGAACAGGGGAGGAGCAGAGAGGAGGGGAGACAGAGAATCCAAAGCAGGCTCCATGCTGTCCGCACAGATGAACCGTGAGATCATGACCTGAGCCCAAGTCGACACTTAACTGACTGAACCATCCAGGCGCCCCTGTTTTGTTTTGTTTTGTTTTGTTTTGTTTTGTTTTGTTTTGTTTTGTTTTTAAAGAAAGGAGGCTGGGGGCGCCTGGGTGGCTCAGTCAATTAAGCGTCTGACTCCTGATTTTGGCTCAGGCCATGATCTCGCGGTTCGTGAGTTCAAGCCCCGAAGCAGTCTCTGTGCTGACAGTTCGGAGCCTGTTTGGGATTCTCTCTCTCTCCCTCTTTCTCTGCCCCACCCCCACCCTTGTCAAAATAAATAAATAAATAAACTTTTTAAAAAAGAGAGAGAGAGAGAGAAGAGGCTGGTGGAGACTTAACCTCTTCCCCGCTGGGACCTTGGGCAGGTAACTTTCCCTTTCTGAGATCTCTCTCTTCATAAATAGATGATAGCATTCACCTCTCGGGTTTGTTGCACAGATTTACTGAGAAAACACGTTAAACTCCACATAATAGACCCGAAACATCGCGCCCTTCTTCCCCACTCAGAGCTCGGCCAGGCCTCTATTCCCATCCTCAGTGGAACGAAGATGTCACTCATCATACTTAATAAAATAATGTTCGTGATCACTCTTGCCATCCAGCAGCTCAGTGCCTCAGACCTTGACCCCTCCTGACCCTCACCTCCACATCCAATTCTACCCTCATCCTCTGATCTGACCATGTCCTTGGTCAAAGTCACTCTCCCTGTTTAAGTAGACACCACTATACTCTCATGGAGTCACCACTTCCGCTCGGGCCCCTCCAACCTGTTTGGCCCAAGAATTGGCTCATTTTTCACCGCGGCTTACAACCTTCCTGGGTCTCCTGGCTGGCTCAGTCAGCGGAATGTGCGACTCGAGCCTGGGGCTGGGAGTTCAAGCCCCATGTTGGGTGTAGAGATTACTGAAACATAAAATCCTTTTTTAAAATTTAGTCAGCTTTCATTCCTTCTTTCTTGTTTTTTTTTTTAATTTCATTTTTTATTTTTTAAAATTTACATCCAAATTAGTGAGCCTATAGTGCAACAATGATTTCAGGAGTAGATTCCTTAGTGCCCCTCATTCATTTAGCCCATCCCCCCTCCCACAACCCCTCCAGCAACCCTCAGTTTGTTCTCCGTATTTATGAGTCTCTTCTGTTTTGTCCCCCTCCCTGTTTTTATATGATTTTTGTTTCCCTTCCCTTAGGTTCATCTGTTTTGTCTCAAGTCATCCTATGAGTGAAGTCGTATGATTTTTGTCTTTGACTAATTTCACTTAGCATAATACCCTCCAGTTCCATCCACGTGGTTGCAAATGGCAAGATTTCCTTCTTTTTGATTGCCGAGTAATACTCCATTGTATGTATATGCCACATCTTCTTTATCCATTCAGCCATCGATGGACATTTGGGCTCTTTCCATACTTTGGCTATTGTCGATAGTGCTGCTAAAAACATGGGGGTGCATGTGTCCCTTTGAAACAGCACACCTGTATCCCGTGGATAAATGCCTAGTAGTGCAATTGCTGGGTCATAAGGTAGTTCTATTTTTAGTTTTTGGAGGAACCTCCATACTGTTTTCCAGAGTGGCTGCACCAGCTTGCATTCCCATCATTCTTTCTTTCTTAATGTTTGTTTATTAATTTGAGAGAGAGAAAGAGAGAGGATGCGGGGGGAGGGGCAGAGGGAGAGGAAGAGAGAGAGAATCCCAAGCAGGCCCTGCACTCAACGCAGATAGGAGGCTCGATCCCACCACCGTGAGATCATGATCTGAGCCGAAATCAAGAGTGGATGCTTAACCGACTGAACCACCCAGGTGCCCCAAAAATAAAATCCTAAAAACAAAAACCAAAAAAACCCTTCCTTCTGTTCATAAAATCCAGACTAAATTTTCTAAAAGGGACCCACAAGTTCAGCTGCCCATTTCCCAGACTCTTCTGTCTCTGTCTCTGACTCTTCCCTTCTGTCACGGTGGTCCAGCCACTCTGGGCTTCATCCAGCCTCTCCACCACAGGCCCTTTGCACATGCTGTTCCTGCTGCCTGAATCACCTTTTCCTCCCTCTTTCCCCACCTATGTCCTAGTCATCCTTCAAGTCTTCCTCAGAGAAGCCACCTCAACCTCCCTGACCAGGTCAGGTCCCCCTAGTTCCATGAGTTCCATTCGTTCCCATTAGTCCCCATTAGTCCCACGAACCTCTTCTTCAAAGCTCCATAACTCAGTGCAGTTTTTTCCATTTGATCGAATGGTGAAGACCCGAGTCCTGCCTGTCTCTCCCGGCAGCTGCGGTCCCCATCAGCCCTGCCACAGTGCCTGGCTCACACTAGGTGCTGCACACACGTTTGTTGAGTGACTGCACACACGCACGAACAGGTGAACGCGTGAGTCGTTTCAGGAGTCCCTCCTTACTGAAGGCTTTCTAGCCCGTTTCCAGCCCTGTCGCTGCCCCCACCCTTGCCTGGGGAGCACTGCCTGCCCCCTTCTCTGCACCTTCCTCCAACCATGGCAGACTGGGGCCAAATGCATCCCAGGGCTCCATCAGCTTGTAAATTCCCGAGGAACCTCACGTGGCTGGCACTCCCCGCCCTGGCTCGGGTCTTTCATCCCCTGAGCCTGGGCGAGGGCTTCATAAGTGAAGGGACGCGGAGATCAGTTCACTCACGTGTAACTGCCAGAAGGAATGACTGCCACCGTCATCTGGCCAGGGGACGCGAGGTCTGAGTGCAGGGTCTGCGGGGGAACCCTGGGTGCCCACCTCCCAGACTGAGGGTGTTCTGAGCCCTTGGCATCTCCCTCCTTCCACAGAGACATGCCGACAGGGCTCGGGCCCGGGCGGTGTGGACCTCCCACCGCCACGGCCGGGAGCCACCCCCTCAGGCCCAGGCTGCGCTAATGGGAAGCCAAGAGCCCAAGAGAAAGCTCCAGCTGGGGCATGGTGACAGGGAACTGCGGCTCCCAAGGGTGACGTGTCACGTGCTCCCGATCTCCTACCATCAGGACTAGGATTCGCCTAGGGAGGCCATCTTTATCGTAACCCCGGAGGCTGGCATCCAGGGCCACGTGTCCCCCTGAACTGAGTTTCACTCTGTCTCCGACTGGGCCTGCAGCCCCCTCCCACCTTTGTAGCAGAAAGTCCCGACAGCCCACTTGGCCGAGTCCCTCCTCCAAACAAAATCCCTCCTCCTCCCGCCCGGCCCAGTGTGGTCTCTTCCTGTTTGCTTTGGACACGGACCGCAGGCCCAGCTGGCTAGAATCTTTACCCTTTTGGAAAGAGCCTCCAATTCTCAAAGCTGGTGCAGCAGGCAGCCTCCTGCCCTGTGATAAGGGGTCTCCGCTCCGGGGGCTCAGAGAGGGCATGATCCGTGGCTCCCACCTGCCATTCCACTGAGAAGCCCCCCCCTGCCGTGGCCCAAGCCCGGCCGTCTTCACACCCCACTGGGTCGTGGTGGCAAGTGCCCAACCTCACCCAGCCTCGCCACACGCCTCAGCAGAAGGATCTTCCTTTCCCGCTCGAACCGGGTCTCCGGCTCCTTCTTGTCTGCGGAATGAAACCTCAGACCTTCTGTGAACTGCACCCTCTGGCCTCTCCTCTTTCCAATGCCTAGTGTGGCTCCAGCCGCAGGCATTTCCCACACCTTTCCATACCTCGGCGGCTTTACTCATCCTGCTTCTGCTCCTAGGAGTGCCTTTCCCCTCCCTCCTGTCCAACTCCTACTCATCCTTCAAAGCCCAGCTCACATGTCACTGCCTTCTCGTGCCTGACGGCTCCTCTCCCCTCGGTGCTTCACTGGCCTCTGGGTCACACTTCTAACACAGCACTTACGAATAGGCCATCTTTGTGTCCAAAGACCTGTCCCTAGACCTAAGCCCCCTGAAGGAAGACTCTAATTTTGTAAATCCCTCCATCACGAGCACAGGGCAGGAGCCCAGTAAATATTGGCTAAATCAATGATAACGCACACAATCCCTGCCATGGCTTTTAGGTCTGGCGTGATCCAGCCCCCAAAGATTCTCCGGTCTCATTTCAGGCTTTCTTGCCCTGTCACCCCCCTGGGCTCTGCCCACTGGCCTCTTCCTGTTCCTCAAGCCCACCACATTCTCCCTCTTCTAGCCACATACTTACTGCAACCCCCTCCCCACCAGCAACAAGCTGTTCCTTGGGGCTGGGAGGCTCCTGTCTTTCCCTCACCCATCATCCCGGAGGCTCACTTCAGCGCTGCTGTCCCAGCACAGCCTTCCCGGCCCCCTAAAGACTCTGAGCACCACAGGGATAGTATCCCCCACACCAGGCAGGCACCTAGCACAGCCAGCAGGTGATGCATGTTTGTGGAATGGATACATCACTAAGAAAACGAGACCGTGGTTAAAGATGGAACTCAGTGTAATTCGGACACTCGATCCTCAGGGCAGATTGCCCCCCACCCCCCACACCTCACCTTCTTCTTGGGCTCCTGGGTCATACGTACAGACCACCTTTGTGAGTTTTGCCAAATTTTGATCCTCTTGTGTATTATTCACTTAATATCTTTCCTTAACTCCATCCACTACTTAACTCTACTTCTGGGCAATAATGACCATGAACTCATGGTTAGATGTGTTATCGTTTTTCCGATACACATTTTAATTGAAGATTATTGACTTAAAACCTATTCATCCAGGTGGCCCCTAAAATCATCTTGCATAAGTGCACTCACTCTGGAAATCCTTGTTCCACCCTGTGTGATCCTAGGGGTGGTGTTCCCTGCGGGCTGTCTTTGGAGTGGGACCTTTCTGCAGGGGAGCAAAATGTGTGTTCCTTCTACTGTTAATCTCTTTTTTTATTTGTTTATTTATTTTTTGAGTTTGCTTTTTTGGGAGAGAGAGAGAGAGAGAGATTGAGCAGGCAAGGGGCAGAGAAAGAGGGAGAGAGAGGATCTCAAGCAGGCTCCACATGGTCACCGCCTGATGCGGGGCTCGAACCCACAAACTGTGAGATCATGACCTGAGCTGAAATCAAGAGCGGGACACTTAACCGACAGAGCCACCCAGGTGCCCCCTTTTACCATTAATCTCTTGATGGGGGAGAAGCTGAGGACCTCCAGCCCCATCTCAACCAAAGCAGCCCTCCTATGGCTATCTATATTTTGGTCTAGAGAACAAAGGTTCTTCTAAATTAAAAATAAAATAAAATTAAGGTTGACAACTTGGAGAATATTTAAGCCAGAGCCACACGTGCAGGAGACCTCAGCTAAACAAGTAAAAGTCACCTTTGTCTCAGATGTGGGGGTACAAGCTGCCTCCTATTCAAACATGGAAACACCAGGAGCCTGGGAGGGGGCGTGGTGGGGAGACCCCAGGACCAGCAGCCGGGTGCGATCTAGGCTCCCTCACAGACCCCTCGGTAAGCCGCTTCTCAGTGCTCGCTCAGTTTCCCCATCACCTGCAGGGCTGGGCAGGCTGGGTTCTAGGGACAATCTGAAGTCCATCTGTCTGTCCTGAAGGAACAGTGAGTGGGAGGCAGGGACGCAGCTAGGGCCCCAGCACAGGGCACGCTCTGGCCCCTCAAGGCCCTGGCCTACTCCCAGACTTCCGAGGCCTCAATCCACAGCTGCATGAGGCTGGGTGTGGGCCAGCCCCCCAGGGTGCTTCCTCTGGGAGCATCAGACGTTGTTCATCCTGTGAGAACCTCAGAAGGGCCCTAATGGGAAGTCAGCTCCCGCTACAGATTTCTAGCCCCATGTAGGGCACTCAGGAGGGAAGGAGCAGAGAGGCCTTGTGGGGGTGTGCGGGGTGGGGGGGCACTCTGGCCTGTGGCTCTTGCCTGGCAACTGCTATCTGTGTAACTGAGCACCTACTGTGTGCCCCACCAGGATAATCACCACCAGTGGGCTGCTGAGGAAGCCAAAGCGCCGAGAGAGATTAAGTGACTCGCCCAAGGTCACACGGCTACTTAGTGGCAGCTTTTACAGGCTCAACTACGTAAGCATCCTCCCAACCTCCTACCCGGGCCCCTATTGGCTCCGGTGCAGTGCCCAGGAAATGTTAGGGACCCCGGGAGGGAGGAGACAAACACCTTTTAGCATAACAACACATGATAGACAGCAAGTTACAGAAGGCAGATCTCGGCAGGATGAAAGGTCCGATCGTCAGTTAGGGGAATGGTGTCCCGTCTGGATTTTCTAGGCACAGTAAGGGGCAAGGAGCTGCAGTGGCTGAGAGATTGAAAATCTGATGGAAGCCAGCCTGAGGGCTCTGCGAAAGGGCTAGGAGCCCCAGGCCTCCAGGACAGGAAGCTGGGGGGAGGGGGGCGGGGGGGGGGGAGGGGGGGTTCTAGAAAGGGGGGATGGGGGGGGGGGGGGGGGGGGGGGGGGGGGGGGAAGGGTGGTTCTAGAAAGTGGAACTTCTTGGCAATAGGTTAGTGCTCGGGGGCTGCCTGCGGAGGCCCCTGGCCCAACCTCCATGGGTGCAGCTGAAGCCACTGTAGGGTTGTTGATGACAGACACCTAGGGTTGGGACCAGGCAGGTGGTGATGGCTGACGGCTGACGCGGAGGAAGGCACCAGGGGACTTCAGTGTGAACAGCTCGCCCACCACCCCTGCCATCCCTCAGACCGTCCAGGAGCCCCCAGCAAGGGGGCCTGGACCTTCCACTAGAGCCACAAGCCCTGGAACCACGCCCAGTTCCAACCCCCACTCTCCCCACCACCACCCCTTCCAATGTGGGGACCCCTGCCGTCTCTCCAGACTGCTGAGCAGTAAAACTTCAGGGGCGCCTGGGTGGCTCAGATGGTTGAGTGTCCGACTTCACTCGGGTCATGATCTCACGGTTCGTGGGTTCAAGCCCTGGTCCGGCTCTGTGCTGACAGCTGACAGCTCAGAGCCTGGAGCCTGCTTTGGATTCTGTCTCTCCCTCTCTCTCTGCCCTTCCCCTGCTCGTGCTCTGTCTCTCAAAAATGAATAACTGTTAAAAAAAAAAAACAAAGTTTCAAAAGCAAGCAAACAAACTTCAAGCAGAGGGGCTGGAGGACCTGACTTAGAGATGTGGGAGTGGTAAGAGACTGGGGTGGGGGAGGTGGGAATCCAAGGAGGGGGCTGGGCTGCCGCACTCAGCTGGGCCTGTTCCCCACCTGCGAAATGGAAGCAGCTTAACTTTCTTCTGCAGGTGGTCTAGCCTTAACTCCAAGGCTTCACAGGGAAGCGGGTGAGCGGGCCCTAAGATCACAGCAGGATCTCTGCCAAAGGCATTCCTCGCACTTCTGGGGGCGGGGCCCCGGGGACGGGACAGCAGGCACCCAGCCGGGCCACCGAGGTGCAGCAAGGAGTCCCTGAAGCAGCCCGAGAAGCTGGCCAAGGAGGCGGCCGAGAGAAGGCACTCCAGCAGAAGTGGAGAGAGACGGGCAGGACACACACATCAGGAGCTGAACACGAAGCCGCGGGGAAGGGCCCCCTGGCCACAGGTGGAATGAAGAAATCTGGCCCAAGTAAGCCCTTCCTGTGCCTGGGGCCCTGGCGATCCTTCATTGCATTCCTGCTGAAACATCTGGGTCCCCTGCCACAGCATCTGCTGCCACCTACATCTAGAGCGAAGGGTCGTCCTGGAAGCTGCTGCACATTTAGGAATAATCTTTTGTAAAAAGAAGAGGAGGAGGAGGAGGAGGGGCGGGAGAAAAGAAGAGAAGAGAAAAGCAGAAGAAAACAGAAAAGAAAAAAAGAAAGAAAAGAAAAAAGACAAGAAAGGAAGAAAAGTTTTCGCTCTCCCTGGGCCTCAGTGTGCCGGACGGAGAAGGGGGCGTCGGCAGCAGACGTGGGGTCCTCTGCCGGCGTCGCGGTCCCTGCCTGACTCCTGCTGCCGCCGCGCAGCCCCTCCGCGCCCGCAGCCCCGCCCCCGCAGCATCCCGCACCTGCCCCGCCGGCTCGCGGCCCCCCACCCTCCCCACGGCCCCGCCGCCGCCCCGCACCCCCTGCGCGCCCGCAGCCCCGCCCCCGCCCCGCACCCCCTCCGCGCCCGCAGCCCTCCACCGCGCTGCACTTGCCCGAGGGACCCGCACGGGCGCTCGACCCAGGCCGGCTGGGAGCCTCCTCCCCGACGACGTCCAGGAGCCAGGCCGCCACCGAAAACCGCCCCACCAGGACCTGACTCCTCCTCTCCCCGTCTGTTTAAAAGGGAAGTAACCTGACCCGACCACTACTCCTCCCGGTTAACCCCTTCCAGGCCACGCGCCCGCCCCCGGCTCCGCCCGGACTCCTCCCGCGCCCGCCCCCGCCGCCCGCAGCCTCCAATCGCCCTTGGGTTCCTGGTCCCCCGCACCCTCCCCTCCCCCACCCACCCCCACCGAGTCCCCCTGGGGCCCCGCAGCCTCAGCGCCCCGCCCCTCCACATCTGGACTGAAGTTGCCACCGAAGGAGGGACACAGAGCCTCCTCGCCTTTGGAGTTGTGGGTGGGGAGAGAGAGGCCCTGTCACCCAGAAAGAAAACAGATCGCTGAATCTCGCCAGCATATATATATTTTAAGAGTCAACATATATGTCCTAATGTTTTTATTTATTTTGAGAGAGAGAGAGAGAGAGAGAGAGAGCACAAGCAGGGCAGGGGCGAGAGAGAGTGAGAGAGACAGAATCCCAGGCAGGCTTCGTTCGCGCTGTCAGCGTGGAGCCTGACATCAGGCTGGATCTCAGGAGCCTTGCGATCGTGACCTGAGCTGAAATCGAGTCGGACTCGTAAGGACTAAGCCACCCAGGCGCCCCTTGCCAGGACATAATTTAACTTTGGTGATGCCTGGGGCTCATCATCAGAAGGCAGAGAAGAAGCAGGGTTCAGCAAATAAATAAATACATAAATACATAAATAAAATAGCAATTAAAAAATAAAAATAAAAATACCAGAGCCAGGAGTATGCACATATGCACTTCTCGTTCAGATTCGGCTTCCAGAAGCTGTGCAGCCACGGCTGGGCCTTCTTCTCTGGGCATCTTTTCACTGGACAGTCCCTGGTGAGACTGGCTATTCCTTTCCTCTGGCTGCTGCAACAAATTAACACAAACTGAAAACAATGCACATTTAGTACCTTACGGTTCTCTCTAGACTAAACTCAGCGGTGTCCACAGGGCCTCCTTCTGGAGGGTCTACAGAGTATCCATTTATTGCCTCTTCAGGCTTCCAGAGGCCGCCCACATTCCTTGTTTCGTTTCGGCCACCATTTTCAAAGCCGGCGATGGCCGGCCTTCCTGCCCTTGGATCCGTCCAACACTGACTCTTCTTCTGCCTCCTGCTTCTACTTCTGAGATCCCGGTAGTTACATTGTCCACCGAGAGAATCCCAAATAATCGCCCCATTTTAAGTTCAGCTGATTAGCAGTTTTAATTCCATCTGCAACTTCAGGGGCCCTTTGGCACGTAGCATGACAGTGGTCACGGTTTCTGGGGATTAGGACGAGGACGTCTCTGGGGAGGAGGGCAGCATTCTGCGTATACAAGATGTTCAAGGTGCCTGCCAGAGTCTCAGGTTTAGAAGCACATTTAGAGATCAGCCCGTCTCATCTGCTCTCCTTATCTGTCCTGGGAGCTGTGGGACAGTTAAGCACTTCACCGCATGGTCCGGGCCCGTTGCTGCTTGACCCCATTTCATTATACTTTCACTTGCTCTTCCTTGGAAACTGCACAGTGGACCAGGGTACCCCTATGCAGCAGTCTTGCTTCCCCTTCCTAATTTGTTCCTGTGCTGTTAACAGCCAGCTCACAAGTTTAGTGGAATGTAGAACTGTGCGTAAAGTAAGAGTAGGCAGGCTCTGAGTGAGGCCCAGCAGCTGGTCTGGGTTTTCCTTCTCTCTCTCTCCCCGGGTCTCATCCTGCCCCCGTCCCCTCCTCCAGCATATTTCTCATAATCTGCTCTCCGGCCCCAGAAGCCAAGGAAAGATTCAATCAGGGCAGGAGAGAATCTTCTGCCCTGGGTCCCTTTGCTCCGCCTTAGGCCCCGAGGGCATTTGGAGAAGAATAAACATATGCCTCTGCAGCAGGAGAGTGCAGCCCAACTTTCTGGAGGGTAGTTTGGGGACAGGAATGAAGGTCACTTTCAGGAATTTAGCCTAATGAAATAGAATATTTATGGACAAGGCCCTTCGCTGCAGCGTGACTTCTATAATTCAGGAAAATCGGAAATAGCCTACACGTTCAGCTGTAGGTGACTGGTGACATAAATTATGGTCTTCCCGTGCGAGGAAATACTACTCCACCATGAAAAACAAATCATGTTTTATAACTACTGAATGAACCCATGGGAGAACTAAAAAACAGCACCACCACTAACAACAAATCCCGGAGTGGGGAAGGCCTTCCTAAGTATGACCCAAAACCTGAAGGCTCAAAAGATTGATAAATTTGAGTTCGTAAAAAAGTTAAAATTTCTGCCTCGCACGAACTACCACAAGTCAACAGAAAACCTTGAAACTGGGGAGTGAGGGGCTGCGGGTCATAACAAAGGCAGAGGGATGATTTCTCTAATATATAAAGGGCTCCCACAAATCGTTTTTAAATGAACCCACAATGACGCAAATCGGGGGCGGGGGGCGGGGGGCTGCGGAATAGGCAAAGAATATGAAGAAACAGTAGGGAAAGGGGAAACTCAAAGGAACTCTTAAACGTGTGAAAAGATGCTCAACAACTCTCCTAAAAGGATAAACGAAAACTTGATCTCCAAAGATACTCTGGTTGACATCGGATGGGCAGAGACAACAAGGTTTGGTCACACACGAGGTTTGCGGGGTTGGGGCGGGGGACACGGACGCCCTCCTGCCCGGCTGGCTGGTGCGTAAACTGATAAACCCCTGACGGAAGGAATTTGGCAATATTTAGCGAACATAGAAACACACGTACCCTTTGACTCAGCACTTCCACTCCTAGAGATTTATCTTACCGATATCCTCACCCACAAGTGCGATGGTGAATGCAGGCTTTTCACGTGCAGAACCGTCTGTAGCTGGGAGGAACCTACCACCAGCAGCGGTAGGATCAGGGTCGCTGAACCCTTCCTTTGTGTCCCTGCAATGGGATGTATGGAGCGATAAAAAAGAAGGAGGATGCTTACCTAGAACAATCTCCAAGGCACGCTGTTAAGGAACGAGAATAACAAATAAAAATGTGTTTAGAACCAAATACACAGACCATTGTTTACGTGGATTGCCAATTGTGTTTTAAGCAGGAGAAAGCACACAATTCGCTTTTACACGTGTAAGTAATGACTGAAGATACGCAAGACGTTGATAAGACTGGTGGTTTTCCAGGAAGGGAACGGGGCAGCCCGAGAACAGGATAGAAAACAGATTTTTCCATGCTTGCTTTTGTCCTTTTGAATGTCTAGCCGTGTGCATATGCTGTCTATTCAAACGTAAATAAAAAGTGCAAGACAAAAAGACCAGAGGATTAACAGATTTTACGATATAAATTTTTTTTTGACTTTTATATGTTTATGGATGAAAAGACTTGATGTCTGGGGTTTGCTTTGAAATAATCCAGGTGCGGTGGGGAAGTCAGGGCTGACTGCCCAATACAGCGTGATTTAAAATAGGGGGAAATCGAAGACAGTCTTAATGCTCAGCCAGTGCGGATTGGTTCAATAAATTACGGTCCTCCGTGTGAAAAAATGCTACGCCATCATTCACAAAATAACAAATCATGTTTTAGAAGTAGTGGAAGAATCTTTTTTTGTTTTGCTAATAGCCTTAGACTGGAAAGACCTTTCTAAGAATTATACAAAGCCCAAAAGTCACAAAAGGAAAGACTAAGAAATTCGACTGCGTAAAAGCAAAAAAAAATCTCTGCACTGCAAAAAGCGACATCCAAAGGAAAATTCTATACTGGGGGGGAGAAATTAACCTTGCCTTGATCACTGTTGGAGCTCGAAGATGGGGACACGGGGAGTTCACTGAACTCTTCTTACTACTTTTGAGTATGTTTTCAAATTTCTGTAATAAAAAGTTAAAAATGGGGGCACCTAGGTGACTCTGTTGAGCACCCGACTCTTGGTTTCGGTTCAGGTCATGATCCCAGGGGTGTGGGATCGAGCCCCATGTCGTGCTCCGCCCTGAGCGTGCTTGAGATTCTCTCTCTCTCTCTCTCTCTCTCTCTCTCTCTCTCCTTCAGCCCTCTCCCTGGCTCTCTCTGTTAAAAAAAAAAAGAAAGAAAGAAACCAGGACAAAGGACTAGATTCAAAAACTCATAGTGGAGGAAATAAAAAAGGCCAATTGACATATGAAAAGTCATTCAACCTCAGCTGTATTCAGGAAACACAATTTCAAAACAATGAGAGGTCAGGTTTTGCCCAGGAGGCTGGCAGAGGTTTAGACAATGCACCACACCTACAGTTAGCCAGGGTGCGGTGACCCGGTGACACCAGCTCCTAGCACACTTGTCAATTGCCCTGATTGCTCGAGAAAGTAAAATTAAAAATCAAAAACGTAAGGATGTGTAGGGGGAGGTTTATTGAAGTATTCCTTGTCATAGGGGGAGCAACAACAAAAAAAAGGTCAAAGTGTCCGTAGGGGGCCATTTAAACAAATTATCAAACATCCACGGGAAGCACTACACAGCAGTTAGAATGAGTTAATGCCGTATACTTACCTTGGGATGATGTCTGTGTATATTTTTTTTTGAGTTTTTTTTTTAATCTTTTATTTATTTTTGAGAGAGAGACACAGAGTGAGAGCAGGGGAGGAACAGAGAGAGAGAGGGAGACACAGAATCGGAAGCAGGCTCCAGGCTCTGAGCTGTCAGCACAGAGCCCGACGCGGGGCTCGAACCCACGAACCGTGAGATCGTGACCTGAGCCGAAGTCGGACGGTTAACCGACTGAGCCACCCAGGCGCCCCGATGTCTGTGTATATTTTTAAGTAAAAAAGAAAAAGCAAGTGCTACAGGAACACAGTTACTTTGTTTCATCTTCCTAAGAACTCTCTCGGGGCATGAATACTCCTGCCTGCGGTGTCACGAGTGTTGGGACGAGTGGAAAGGCATGTGCCCAGTGATTAACCTGGGTGTTCTCAGTGAGGCCGGCTGGTGTCAGGGGGTGGGAGGGGGGGCAGGGAGACTGACGTTGCTTTCTTAGACGCTTGTGTTCTCTTTACACCGGAGAACAAACACACACTAATTTTGTAGCGACAACCACCCAAACCAGTCAAATGCTACTTACAAACGGGAAGGATAGATGACAGCGTTGGGGAAGGGGGAGATGGGAGGGGTCAGGCCCTGCCCAGCCCGCGTGGGGCCCCTCCGTGGCTCTGAGGCTTCTGGGCAGGGCCCTGGTGGGGAGTACTGGCTGTCAGGGTGGGCCAGGGACCAGGGCAATCCCTTCAAGGTCTCCATCTCCCCGTGAGTTCAGAAGTAGGGTGGGAGTAGGCAGGAGAGGGGTGGAGACTCCCGGGGTTCCCCAGCCTTGAGCACCGGGAGCACTCCCCTTCTCTTCCCTCAGTGTCCCTTCCCTACACACTCCTTCCTCTCCCGGGGGAACAATCGATCGATGGATCGTGTCCTTGAACGGAACACCTGCTGTGAGCAGGTGATTCAGCTCCCGGCTCTGGGAGACAGTGAAGAGAGAAAGGGTTACACTTCTTCATTCACTCATCTGGTCGGTCAGTCAGTCAACAAATGTTTGAGGAGCCCACACTGTGTGGGGGCACCACGCCTGGCTCTGTGGACACAGGTGGCACCTGTTCTAAGGGACCCGTGGTCTACCTGGGCAACAGTAGCAGGGATGATGAACTCCCAGGGTGCAGGGGCCGGATCTGTACTGCTTTCCGCCGCGCCCCAGTGCCTAGCACGGGACTTGGCGCTTACCGAGTGAATGTAGGAACCAAATTCCACACTATTGTCATGATGGTGGCAGGAGGTCTGCTCTGTGCCTGGGGAAGGGCAGCGAGCAGGGAGAGCTATCTGGGCTGAGTCTTGAGGACTGAGTTGAATTAACCTAACAGGCAGATGGAGGAAGGTTGTTCCTGAGCAGAGGGACCGGTATCTGTAAAGGCAGGGGGTCAAGTGTCCGGTGGGGCACAAGGCTGGGGCAGGTGAGGACAGGACATGAGAGCCTTGGATGCCACGATAAGGATTTTAGGCTCTACTCCTCGTGGACGCCGAGTCCCTGATGACTTTTGAGCAACTCTGGGACCAGCGTGGAGGGGAGTCGGGTGGGAGGCAGGGAGAGCGTTGGGAGGGGGCTCAGGCTCTCCAGAGGCTGGAGAAACCCAGCAGCGGAGGCAGGGGCTTCGCGGAAGGGGCTTGATAACCAGGAACTGCGGGCTTGAGGAGGTAGGTGTCCGGAGAGGGAGGACAATCCAGAGGGGCCGCTAGGGCTGGGATTTTATGATTATGATTTCTCATTGCTGCTGTTTTCAAGAAGTCAGTTTGGGTTTTATTATAAAATTGATTAAAAACACACTGTTTGGGGGAACGCCTAGGGGGCTCGGTCGCTTGACCTGAGACTTCGGCTCGGGTCAAGATCTCACTGTTTGTGAGTTCGAGCCCCGCGTCGGGCTCTGCGCTGACGGCTCGGAGCCTGGAGCCTGGAGCCCGGAGCCCACTTCGGATTCTGTGTCTCCCTCTCTCTCTGCCCCTCCCCCGCTTGCACTCTGTCTCTGTCTCTTTCAAAAATAAATAAACATTTTTAAAAATCTTTAAAAAAACACACAAAAAAACACATTGTTTGGGGAAAAAAAGGAGGACAAAGAGCGGCTTTGAGAGCAAACTCTGTTGGCCAGGCAGGAAGCAGGAAAGGACTTTTGATGTGGAGCTGGGCCCGGCAGGGTCCTGGGCCTCGGAAGGGACAGGACTGACCAGAGCACAGTGGGAGGGACAGAGGCCCCCAGGCGGGGTGAGAAGGGACAGGCAGGCAGGGCGGGGAGGCAGAGTGAGTCCCGCACCCCTGGGTGGGCTCCCATTCCAGTGCTGCCTCAGCACCCGACTCACGGGGGGGCCTCCCCAGGGCAGGCAGGGCGCTCAGTAGGAGGCCAGCTTTGCAGCCAGACGCTCGGCTTCCAGTCGGGGTCTGATGCATACAAGTGACGTAACTGACTTTGAGTGCTTACTTGCCGAGGAAGCTTCACCTTCCTCATCTGTAAAATGGGCACAGTCCCTCATGAAGCGCATAGGGAGCCCTCCGTAAAGACCCTACCATGCAAATGTCCGCCTTTGCCCGCTTTGGCAAGTTTCGTGCCCCCTCTGGCCATGCCTCTTCCTGGGGCCAACGGCCTTGTTCCCAGCAATCCCCAGCTCTGGGGTATCCCCATGTGCCTTCTCAGCCGTCCCTCCCGCATCCTTTCCCGGGCCCTGCTATCTCTTGAAAGTGCCCTTTCCTGAATCCCCATCATCCCTCTGAGAGCTCCGGGCCTCCGCCCCCCTCCCGCCCCGGGTCTTGTCCATCCGTCAGGCCTTCCTGTGCCCACCCCACCCCCCACCCCCACCGCCTGAGCCCACCCAAGGCTACGAGGCAGCCCGCTCCCTGGCTCCCCCTCCCTCTGCCCCCCTGCCAGTCTGCAAACCTCCTTTCCCCGCCCAGGCGCCGCCCTGTGCAGTGGAGGAAAACGCGGGTTTTCGCCTCCACTGTGTTGGTTTCTTCTGGCTTCAGTAACAAATGATCACAAACCGGGTGGCTTAAAACAATAGAAACTTACTGTCTCCCCGTTTGGAGGCCAGATGTCTGAGATCCAGGCGTCGGCAGGCCCACGCTCCCTCCGAGGCTCTAGGCAAGGATCCTCAGCGCTTCCGGCTTCTGGTGGCTCCGGGTGGACCTTGCCTGGTGGCTGTGTCCCTCTGACCTCCCCCTCTGTGGTCACAGGGATTTCTCCTCTGTGTGTCTCTTATGAGGACACTTGTCATTGGAATGGGGGCTTCCCTAAGTGATCCAAGATGACCTCATGTCCAGGATTTTCACTTAATTATATCAAACATCCTTTTCCCAAATAAGGTCACATTCACAGATTCTGGGGACTAAGACATAGACATCTTTTGGAGGGCCACCATTCAACCCACCCCTTAGCCTCTTCCAGGCCAGCCTCGGCCCAGTGCCATGTGGCTTCCCTAGAGCATAGCGACCCCTCCCTCCACACCCCACACCACAGCCTCCCTGCTTCCAGCATCTTCCCACGTGCCCTGGGGACCAGGGAGGCCTCCTCCTCTTGCTCTGGCAGCCTGAGACCTTTTCTAGAATTCTCTCTTTTGCAAACCCCAGATGTTGAACAGTCTAACCCCTTCTCAACCCAGGGGCCTCTCCATTCACACCCTCCACTGACCTGCTGAGAGGCCCTCAGGCTGCACCATCCAGGCACTTGTCAGAGCCCCGGGCCGCCCAGCCTCACCCCGAGCGCTCCAGGGCTCCCAAGAATATCCTCAAGCTGCTTTGGGAAAGAGGACCCCCACCCTTGGCCTGGGTCTCCCTGGCACTCGGAGCTGCATAAAATGTGGTCCCCAAGACTGTCTGTCCACAGGAGAGGTGAGGCCATGGGCCTGCTGGTCCCTGAAGCCCACTCGAGGCTTCCGGGGTGTCTGGGGTCTGCACCTCCCTGGGGGTTTCAGGAAAGAGACCAGACCCTGTGTCCGACACCGGGGACAGAGTATGGACAGTGATCATTAAGGGTCAGGCTTTGTATCCCGGTCGTGACAATTTATTAGCCGAGCGACTGGGCAGGTAGCTCCTCCGTGCCTCAGTTTCCTCATCTGCCAACAGTCATAGCACTTTGCCTCACAGGGTGTGGTGAGGGTTAAGTGGGAGAATACACAAAACACTCACCAGGCAGCAGGGCGCAGAGGCCCTAGCCATCTTATCATTGTTATGACAGGCAGCCCTGGGCCTCGGCCTCCGGCTTTCCTGCCCCACCCTTCACGTGCCGGTCAGGGGCCAGACAGTAGGGCTCGGTGACCCGTTGGTTAAATGTGTAACGACTGGCAGGTGGTGGGGGTGAGGGGTTAGCCCCGCTTTAGCGTCTTCCGATCTCTGGGGCATAAATAACCCCACCACTTCTGAGTTCCATCCCCCACGCGAGGCAGAGTTGGGCACAGACGCTGAGGGCACGGCCTTGCAGACTGCCCCACCGCAGGGACGCCGTCGGCGTGCTGGGCCTCACGTGACACCACTCAGGCGTGGGGACGTAATGAAGAAGCCATGAGCTTTGAGTAGTGCCTTTGGTTTTCAATATACTTTATTTAGTTGTAAGCATACATAATTTAATTTTTTAAAAGATTTATTTTATTTTTAAGTAATCTCTATGCCCAACGTGGAGCTCGAATTTATAACCCTGTGATCAAGGGTTGCATTCTCTACCAACTGAGCCAGCCGGGCACCCTTTTTTTTTTTTTTTTTAAGATTTTATATAATTTTATGTCTATCTATCTATCTATCTATCTATCGAGAGTGCACGTAAGCAGGGAAGGGCCAGAGAGAGAGAGAGAGAGGGAGAATCAGCGAGGACCCCGACGTAGGGCTCGATCCCACGAACCGCGAGATCACGACCGGAGCCGAAATCGGGAGTCAGACGCTTCACCGACTGAGCCCCCCTTCACCGGCGCCCCCCGAAGTTTCTTCTTAGAAGTGGCACATCTCACTTACGGTCAGGCCACCAAAGCAGATCAGGTTGCCCAGCTTGATGGCGGAGTTACGCGGAGTGCCGTGTTCCCCCGGAGCGGAGAGAGGCGATAGGTCTTTCGAACGGTGATAATGTCCACCGCAGCTGCTTTCCCTGTTATTATCATTATCATTGTTTCTGCTCAACCCCTCCCGCGGGTTGGAGATGACGCGAAGGCTCCACAGACACACGGTCCGGCCTCCTGGCCCAGGCACCGTCGCCCCGGACTGGGCTCCCTCCTCTCCACCGACAGTCTTCCCATCCACCAGTGCCCGGTTCGCGGTTTGGGAAATGCAGAGATTAGGGAAGTCCACCAGGCCCCACATCTCTTATCCTTGGCCCCAGCCCACTCCGCACCCTTCCCGATTCCCACTGAGACCCAGAAACCCTCCTGCCACGGCCCCCGCTCTCCCAATGGCTCTCTGAGCACGCAGCTTCCCTTCCCTCCCGTGGCCCGGAACCTCCACAGGCTTTGCCCGCTGCGTCTTCTCTCTTCTTGCTCTGCTCCCCAAACCTAACTTACCCTCCACCCCGGTTCCTGCTCCTCCCGCGGGGCCCGACAAGAGAGGCCCGCACTGGCCGCACGGCCGCCCCGGGGCCCTGGTCACCACACCCATCAACGCTGCACGATGAGCCCCAAGACTTGTCAGCTCTAACCCCACGATGTCCCGCGCGTCGTCCGCATCTGCCTCCAGGGTCCCGCCCTGGCCCGGTCTGGGCCGCCACGGAAGGCCTCCTGGGATTCTTTCCCTCCCTCTTCACCCACTCTCTGTGCGAAAGCCAGACTGCAAAACTGGACCCGTAACCACCCTCCCCGTGCACAACACACACGCACAGCCGCTCGCCGGCTTCCTGCTTGTCTTCAGGACAGGCTCGCAAGGTCCCAGCGCTGGTCACCTCCCCGGCCTCGCTGTCTCCACACCTGCTCTGGCTGCTGGCCGACCCTTACGCTCCCTGGCCGCCTGGCCTCTGTGGGGAGCTGGCTAATTCCGAGATGAAGGAGCTGAGCCGTGTGGTCCCGGGGGTCTCTCCCACCTCCCGCAAACGAGCTCAGAGCCCCCTGGATGGTGGCGCCAGCTCTGTCTACTGAGGGCCGAGGACTCGTGGGTCTCTTCCCGGCTGGGAGGGTAGGGGAGGGGAGGGGTGGTGTGGGAGAGACCAGCCAGTGACAACACCGACCTCACGTTTATTCAGCTCATACCGTGAGCCACTGGTCCCAAGTGCTTCCGATGCATTTTTTTTTTCTTCCTTAAACCCATGTTATTTGCTGTCGAAGTGTAACAAAACCTGGAGGAACCCACGAAATCATAAGTGAAGAGCCCGTGGAAGCTTCACAGAGTGCACACGTAAGGGGAAGCAGCGTCCGGATCAAGGGAGGGGACGTGCCCGACACCCCGGCAAACCCCCCCCGCCCCGTCTGTCTCTGGCTTTCCAGGAGGACACCCGCTCTCCTGAACATTCACGTCGCCCGTGCCCGCAGGGCAAACACATGAAACCACACAACCTACGTTGTTCTCCTGGCTTCTCACGGCCGGGCGTTCTGTTGCTTGGGTTTATGCACGACGTCACGCGTAGGAGGAGTTGGCTCGCTCTCGGGCCATGTGGCGTTCCAGGCTACTTATTCACTCCTGCCTTCCATTCAGATGGGCATTTGGTTGTTCCTGCTTCTTGGCCATGACGCGCCAGGCCGCCAACATTCCTGTCCGTGTCTTCGGCTTGGACAGGTGCACTCATTTGGCACCGCCGAGTCAAAGGAGGAGCGTGCGTTCACTCCCGCGGGTTCCACAGACGGTTTCCCACCGGCTGCAGAGGAGAGTTCTGCACGAATTCTGCATCCGCACGACTGCCCTCTGCACGCAGTGTGGTGGACAACTGTCTCTGGGACCAGTCCCCTCCGCGTCTGTCCGGGCCCTGGGCCTGGGCGTCACCAATCAGAGGTACCTGCCTAGGACTCTGTGTCTTCAAGGAAGGCCGGCAGGGTCTGTGGCCTCGGGGTCCAGTGTTGACGCTGGAGGTGACACGTTCCAGAGGATTTGTTTCTCCCTGTGTCCCGGCCAGCTTGGTTTGGGGCCTGCCAGAACTTCCCCGTGCTGGGTTGTTTCTATTGTTTGCAACCGAGAACCCCGGGCGATTCAAGGGAGCTATTTTATTCCCATTTCACAGATGAGGAAACAATCACAGGGAGGTCACGGGTGTTGCCCAAGGTCACACAGCTGACCTGGTGGAGCCGGGACTCACACCAAGTTTATACCCCATTTAGGGCTTTCTGTCTAAGCTGATGGGTACTCTCTCGTACACTATGCCTACAACTTGGAGTAGGCGGCTAAATGACTCACTCAAGGTCACACAGAGTCAAGAAGTCAGGCCGCATGACTCCCACCCACAGAGCTTCCTGCCCTAAAGCTTGAGCGAGTGTGGAGCGTCAGCACACAGGGAGGGCGACGGGAACGTGCCTTCATGCATCCGACGATCATTTAATTCCTGACGGCTCACAGGGATCAGGCACTGTGCTAGGTACCAGCACAACAGCACCAAGAAGTAATGAAGACAGCAGAGGAGACATTACGCTGTCGTGTCAGGGGACAAGCCCATGGAGGATAAAGCCGGGCGAGAGATGGGGACAGGGAGTGATCGGGAAGGCAGGCGGGACAGGGAGGTCCTCTGAAGGCATTTGAACAGAGGACCCCCCCTGGAGTGACGAAGGGTGGAAGACAGGCAGCGGGGAGGTGGGGGCAAAGGCCCCCCGTGTTCAGGGACCCACCAAGGCCCGTGTGGTTGGAAAGGGGGAAGCAGGGAGCTGGGCGGGGCAGCAGGAACCGAGGACAAAAGATGGATAGCAGCCAGCTAAGCAGGGCCCCGAGTTTTGTTCCGAGACTAGTGGGAAGCCTTTGGGAGGGTTTAAGGCCTGCAGGCCGGTGTCATGGTCTGATTAATACTTCGGAAGGTTCAGTCTGCCTGCTGGGTGATAAAACAGGGCCATGAGGAGGCGGGGGGGGGGGGGGGGGGGCGACAGTTTAGGGGCTGTGGTGGCATCCAGGCAGGGGATGAGGGACGTTGGGTGGAGATGTGAGTTACTGGACAGTTGGTTGATTGTCAGACAGGATCTGAGACCGGTGGGCACTGGGGTCCCAGGGAGAGGGCTTAACCTGGGGGCTCCGACGGGGTGGGAACATTGGGGCTGCACCACCCGAGGCTCCAACCAGGGACGTGGGTGGGGACTGCAGGTCCAGAACAAAGGGGCCACCTCTGAGGTCACAGAGAGGCCAGGAGAGCCTGGCCTGGCCTTGGACCCGTGGCCTTTCTGGGGACACCAGCACCCGGAGCTGAGCAGGGCTGGGCTGATGGGGAGCCTGAAGGGCCTGATGGGGAATGCCCGCCCCGGGCTGTCAACCTGTGCCAGGTATGGCTCCACGCCAGGTAGCATCGCTGTGGCGTTTGCCCGTTTGGCACAGACAGTTTGAACCCAAGGGTTTCCTTCCAATCCTGTCACGTCACCTTGCCCTTTAAGCAGCTGACGGGTTGGTTGACATTTCTGAGGGCCCAGGAGGGCCTGGCTGCCGGAAAAGAGGCAGGTAGAGGCTGGAAAGTTGGGAAGAGGGATTTCAGCAGAGAACGCCCCGAGGTGCCCAGCCCGGCATCTGAGCGGGAGCACCTTCCTCAGGGTCCCGGCGGGGGGGGGGGGGGGGCAGGTCTCCGCACACCTCCCGGCCACACAAAGAAAGTTCCAAGAAAGCTGGCTTAGCAGCTGGCAGCACAAATCCTAGCCTGCCTGTTTGCCAAGCACTCCCCAGCAAGGAGCAATGACTTCCCAGCCTGTGCGTGTCGACATCTTTGGCCCACAGCTTCCTCGGGCCGGGCAGCCAGGGTGAGATCCCCTCGGCCCGCGGCCAGCTGGGGAGCCACCCGGAGGCTCGGGGAGGAGTCAAAAGGGCGCTGGGTGCCAATCACTCAGGACCAAGGGGCTGGAGGAAAGCTCCCCACCCACGCTGCCCAGGGTAGCAGGAGCGGTCTCCGGCCATGGGAAGTGCCCTGGGTTCGTGGCTGCCCGTCAGCCTCCGGCTTTGCTGCCAGCTGGGGAGGGTCCAGAGACGGGGCGTGGGAAGGCCCCCTCCCACCGCACTGCCCCTGCTGGAGGAGGCAGGCGAAGGAGTGGCTGCCTCCCGGGTTCTCGCCTCTGTCGCCTCCGGAGTGGCCGGGTCCTTCCTGGGGGCAGAACCAACACGGACACCACCGGTAACACCCTCACTCCCAGTCTGGTACCTTCACTCTGGCCAATGCCTGAACCATGCCAGTTGGTCAAGATTTTGAGAACCACCTCAATCTGGGGGAACAATGAGAAATGGGCCTGGTCTTCCCCTATCCCTGAGAATCTACCTTCCTTCCTTCCCGTTTCAGCTGTGCCTTTAGGTCCTGAGTTCGCACAGGGCATTCATTCTCAGCAATCCGGAAGACGACCCTCAAGCTGCCCTCCTGAAGCCACACCCACTCCCAGGAGGCAGGGGAGGGCACCCCTGTTCCCGAGTGTTCTCAGGAGGCCCGCTGATGGCAGAGTTGAAGAACAATGGGAGATTTGCCCTTGAGAAGGCCCAACGATCCCCTTTCTCAGGGAAGTGCTCCAGGACCCTGACTCTCAGGCAGGCCTGCCTCACCCCTACACGGACTCCCTCCACTGAGCCCCCTGCGTGTCTTTAATTCCCTGCTGACGGGGAAGGGAGTTCTGGCCGCACCTCCCACCCTTCAGGTTCCAGGATCTTCACTTTCCAGACACTCTGCCACTTCCCCCGCTTTATCCAGTTTTGGCGGCCTCGGGATGTGGGCCTGGGGCTCGCTGGTGGGGCCAGGCCAGCAGCCAGGGCCCTGCGAGGCCCACCTGGGCTCCCCTCCCAGCTTCCTGGATCTACCCTACTCCCTCTGTAAAAAGCCGCACGACGACAGTGGCCAGGTTCAGGGAGCCTCTGCGGTCTACACCAGTCCTCTCGTTAAACCTCACAAGTCCCCAAGGCAGGAAGGAGTTCCTGGTCCCTCTTTCGATGGCAGAGGACAGGGACCTTCCGAGGGCTCTGCACGTCTCACAGTCTCACGTGACCACCTTGCAGTTCAAAAGCTCCACTTGGCTAGAACCGCCGAGTTCTCTGGTGGTGCTGCCTCACTGGAGGACAACTGTGAGCTCAGAGGCCACGTCTTCAGTTCCCAGCCCCTTGGCCTCTCCCACCGCAGGCCTCTCCCTGACCTGAGGTTGCCCTGCCGTCTCCCCTCCCTTCCCTCGCCCGCAGGCTGTATCCTCACCCCTCCTGCCACTTCTGGGCTCCGGGGCTCACCCCACAGCTTCGAGCCGTCTCCTCTCCTGCCCACGCCCAGGCTCCCAGCTGGCTGGCGGACCTCAGCCCCCCGCCCCCGCTCCCCTCCGACTCTCCCCATCTGACCCGTCTCATCCACACTCTGGGCCCCTCTTCCTCCCAAACCACTTCCTCCTCTTGAGGAACCCCCTCACTGGTCCTGCAGTCACTTGGGTTCCACGGTCATCAGCTTCGCCTCTCTCCTCTCCCTCGGCCTCCACAGGCCATCACCGGGTCGCTCCCCTCCTGCTGCTCCCAATACCATTGCCCTGGTTCTCCTTCCCAGAGGGCAGAGCGCGGGGCCCAGGAAAGCCTCCACCGGCCGCTCATTCAACACTTCTTTATTGAGAGCACGCACCAGGCGTTGTCCCCACCGCGTGGAGCGAGACAACGCCCGCCCGTGGGGACACTCATCCTAGCGGGGACAGATAGTAACTTCGATCCAAACGTACATCAGGTCGGAGTGCCCTGAAAACAGTAAAAGCAGAGCTGGGATAGGTATGCCCAAGCAGGGGGGCTCCTTGATGCGGGGTGGTCTGGGAGGCCCTCCTCCGTCCAGAGGGTGGCATGGCTGCAGAGGGCCGAGGCCAGTCACCGAGGTCAAAAGGAACGTAACTCTCTGAGGAAGAGCACACCGTCAGTTTGGTAATAAAAACCCAGGGACTTTATTTCTTAATCCTTTCAACTGGAAACACTTGTTGCCACGGGGTCGGGGGGTAACTTGGTGGTCTGTGGGAACACGGTGGGAATCTGGCTGAACAGGCTTCTGTTATCTTAAATTTTGAACTACATGAATGTACTTCCTTTTTAAAACATTAACTCATTGAATAGGAAAGAACGTACCCAGTCTTTTGGAAAAGATTAATTATTCTCGTGGAACTATTTCCCTAGAGAGGGCCTGTCTGCATCTCTGGCAGCCACTGCCAGGTCAGAGCAGACGGGAGCCCTGCTGCACTCCCGAGAGGGCAAAGCGACGTGAGCAGGGTCCTCAGCGCAGCGAGACAGGTGCCCCTAGGAGACCAGGTAGAGGACAGGGAAGGCTGAAGAGCAGGGTCCTCGCTGGGAGCCGACAACGCCCCGGTCTCTCATTCGTAAGTGGCTCTCCATCTTGGCTGTCACGTTCACCCCGATTTTTATCATCAGGCGCCACTGATGCATCCTATTTGGAAAGCCACGGACGGACGGCTACACGAAGGAAATGCCCTACTAAAGACCGGTCCACCAGACAGGATTTAGCCGGCGCGCTCCGTGGTCTTGGGTGGAGCTGGGGCCAGAGAGCGCTTCGCTAGTGTGGCTCCGTGGAGGTGGCGGCGAGGAAGGGCCGGCTTTGTAAGGGGCAGAGGCCTGAATAACAGGGGCTTGAGAAGCCTCAAGAGATCCCGAATTAATCCTCATGTGACAAGCACACGGCCGTGTAGGCCAAGAGGACAGATAATAAGGTGACCTGTGGATGAATGTCTGCGTCCTTCAGATTCCTACGTTGAAATCTAATCCCCAGTGGGATGGTATCTGGGGCGGGGGGGGGGGGGGGGGGGGGGGGGGGGCCTTTGGGACGTGATTAGATTTGGATGGGGTCGTGGGGTGGAGCCCCCATGATGGGACTGGCACCCTTATAAGGGGAAGAAGAGCAAAGAGCCTTCTCTCTCCGCCATGTGAGGACAGAGCAAGAAGATGGCAGCCTGTGAAACAGGAAGCAGGTTCTCAGAGACATCAAATCTGCTGGCACCTCGATCTTGATCAGACTGCAGAACTGTGAGAAATGTTAAGCCACCAGCCAGTCTTTTTGTTACAGCAGCTTGCACAAGGGCTGTTTGGAGCATGGCCCAGCGGGGCACGACGGAGGCTGCCGGGGGTGGCAAATGGGTTCTTGTCCTTTAACTATTCCACAGAACAGCCACCAACTCCGGTCACTACAGATTCAGGCTTCCAGTCGCTCAATCTGGGCACTCCGGGGTCCTCGGCGGAGACAACGGCGGGAGCTGAGCCTCAGATCTCTCCGTCTTCGGTGCCTAGGACTGAGCCTGGCACGCACCAGGCGCTTACAAACTGCGCAACAGAATTTTTGGTTTTAATTACGGGCCGTGAGCCCTGGAAACCCAGTATTCTGTTCCACTTCAGGAAACCCTCAGCATCAATCATCCAGGACCAAGGACTCTCAAATTTAGGCCCAGTCCCTATTTTCCTAACTGAATCTCTCAGCTGCAGTATCTGTATCTTTCTTCAAAAACAGCATACGATTTCCTCTTATTAAAACAACAACAAAAAAAGTTTATGGCTTTGCTCGAAGCACGTAAGAGAGCTAGCTGGATTTGCAGACAACCTCGAGTGGCTAACGAACGATTACCGTGGCTTGTCCAAGGGATGGACTTTTGCAAATAAAAAACCAGGCTGAAGTTTCAGGCCATTTTTTTAGAGGCAGCTTCAGGGGTAAGGATGGGATGCTCACTGGTTGGAGTCTCCGGGACCAGTCAGTGGTCTGTGGGAAGAGAGCTGAAACCAGAAAACATCGGTTTCTGACAGGTAGACATTCGAAGGCTGTCCTGGGAAATCCGGGCCAGACAGGTGCCCTGCACTGATGCATTAAACCACAACACAAATACGTAAACTCCAGAGAAATGACCAGGTTCTAGCTTCATGACCCTCAGCACAACACTTAATACTCTGGGCTGCTCATCAGCTCTCCGAAAGCCTCCAGCTTTCGCCCTCTGAGGACGTCGTCACTGGCCCCCTTAGCAAACCAGGTTTGGTTTCATCAGGGTTTGTGAGAGGCTACTAATCTCTCTGGGACTCAGTTTCCTTATCTAGAACAAAGAGGATAAAATTGGAAGAAGCCGTCTTGAGCAGTGAAAGAAAACGGACTTTGGACTTAGGCAGGTCAGTCTCAATTCTCAGCCCCGTGCGACGCAAAGCAGGTTACTCGACCTGTCTCTTACTGTCCCTGCGGAATGGGGACGATGATGCCCGCTGTAAGGCTGTAAGGCCTGTGGGAAGGTCCTGCTCACACCGCCTCACATCCGTGCTCCTCCTTTCTTATTCCACACTTAGCAAACGTGAGAGAGGGACACGGACGTGCTGAAGCGACTGTTACAGAAATCCCAAACCCTTCAAAAGAATGCTATCAGACCTTCCTCTCCCTCTTTGGACAGAGGGCCTCCTTCTGATCGCCCGCCCGTCCCGGAGGCTACCGGGGAGGGTCTGCCCGAGTGAGCACAGGAGGCTGTGGGGAGCAGAGGGCACCAAGCACGGGAGCACCGCGGTCCTGGGGGCGGGGGGGGGGGGGGGGCCCCCCCCGCGGGGCCGCCGGGGGGGGGGGGGGGGGGGGGGGGGGGGCACCATCTCAGACGGGCTCTGCAGCGGCAGCAGGACATTGGAGCGGTCCGGGGGGCCCCCCCGCCGGCAGGCACGGGAAGCCCCCTGGCTGGGAGACGTCGCCGTGGTGACGCAGCGAGCTCCCTAAACCCGGGGCAGCGCGGCAAGAGGCACTACTCGGAGGAGCAGTTTTAGCTCCACGTTAACCACAGAAAGACACTCATCACACGTAAACATTTACAAGTTTCCGAAGCCAACCGTGGGAGGATGTCACCTGGGGGGAACAGGGAGGGGCTCCTCCCACAGTGGGGACAAGACACCGCAGAGCCACGGGTCTCAGTCAGCACACTTCCCGTGTCCCCAGTCTTCCCAGTGCCCGTTCTAGAACCAGTGATCCCAGCTCTCGTGCTCCACAGGCTGGTGCAGGCAGCAGTGGCTCTCCCGTATGGAGAAAACCCGTCACTTCTAACACAGCAACTGACCGTCTGCTCATCAGAAGAATGTATTTTAAACCTGGAAAGAGTCATAATTCTGAGACGTTTCACATGTTGTCAGCTTTACCTTCCACAGACACGGGCCTCTCCCCTTTGCTGAGGGACCCTCGGGCTGTGCCGGAGACATGGCCGTGGGGAAGGGGGCGTTCTCCCTATCAGCATGCACCAGGTTCGTGGTTTGGATGGCGCCCTGTGCAAGGACTGTGGCGGTGGGGGACGTGTTCTGGGGGCGGGGTAACCAGCAAGCTTGCCTACACAGTACAGCCAGAAGGCAACTCTGGGTTCTCATAAAACTCTGCCCTTCTCTGCCACTCACCGCATCCCCTAAGGGTCGGCCCTTCACTACCTATGGCATCTCACCAGCAAAAGTGAACGCTATAGGACCGCGGAAGCCTCGTGGTACTAAGGAGAAAGACTCTCGTCAGACAATATCCTGGTGGCGGGTTCTAGGAAGCAGGAGGGCCCCAGTACAGCGCCCAGTCCCTGGAAGCGGCTACATGCAGGAGGTAAAGGTACGAGTGGCTGGGGCACGCTGACCCCACGGAGGCCAGGGGCCCCCCTCACGTCTGCGGTGGCTACACGTATCAGAGGCCAGCAAGTCGGCACAGGTGAGAACCGAGCACATGCTTAGCGGTGAACCCAGGGCTCCCCCCACCCCCGACTCCACGGCAGCCAGGGTCAGGGCCGACCTGACCCTTAGAAGGGGCTCGACCCTTCTAAGGCTCAGAGTGCGTTCTGTGGCAGGACTGGCTTGGCTGGTTTCAAGGGCTCCAGTTCGGTAGTCGTGGACCCTCAGACAAACTGGGACAGGTTGGGGACTTTGATGTTGAGATCACCAATGTTGATGTTCCGAGGAATCTCCGGCAGATTGATGTTTTTCACAGCGGACACGGCCCGGGCAGGGGCTGCTGACAGGCCACCCTGAGGAGACACGAGAGGGGGCATGAGACAAACGCTCGGTGTCATCTGCTTAACGCTTAAAAACACAAGTGACGGAGACCGGAAAGTGTCCACACCGAGCACACACAACACACGTTTTGATTTTTCCTCCTTATTCCTCAAAGGTATAGCCAACGCAGCAATCCTGAGGTGGGACAGGGGCTCTGGGGCAGGGGCTCCACAGCGTGCGCTCCCGAAGGGGTGGTGGCTCATGCGGGGTGCTAGCCCCCGCACCTAACAGTGCCTGGCACGCAGCAGGCGCTCAGTCTACGCTTGCCGGAATAACCGGAGACGGTTTGACCACGTCATACTCTGTGTCAGGGGCACTTTTCAGACTACAAAACAAAGCCCTTCCCCGAAGAGCCTGAACACTCTTAGAAGCGGGTGCAGTCACAGGGAAACGCGTACGAGAAAAAGGAAAGTCCGTTTAGGGCAGCTGCCTGCCAACTATCAACGTGAGACGGGAAAGAGCTGGCTTTGGAAATGTCATGTGGCAGCAAGATGGGCGGAAGGACCCGTGGAAGGTGTGACACACCCGCAGCCACGGAAGGACTGTGACAAACACAGAGATGAGGGGCGCTCCCTGCTGGCTCGCCCCCAGTGGGCAGAGAAGGGGAGAAGCCGACGAGACTCCCAGAACCCCGTCCTCTTTACTGACTGTCGGGACACCGACTCCAGTCCCGCTCTCGCCCAGCACGTCTCCATTCTTCCTGTTTCCAAACCCCTTGCCTGTGACTCACTCACTATTCCTGGAAGCTCCCTGGCCTGTGTCACTAAAGGACCGTGGTGCCGCTCCAGTGGTAGTCTGGCGGAGCTTCGTCAGCAGGGCCACCAGTCCTCACATACAGGAATTCTTGGCTCTTTGCAAGGTCAAGTTCCATCACAAGAAGGAATGAAGCTCTCGAAGACGCTCAGATAATTAAAATTCTCTTCCTGCCGCGTATGAAGGTGTAGGCCTGTAGCCTCTACGCTGCTCTCCGGCTAGGCTGACGGAGGTGATAGAGAAACCTCAGGGGGGTAGGACAGAATCTACCGTGAGCGGTTTTTGTTTAAGTTTTAAGTAATCTCTACCCCCAGCGTGGGGCTCAAACTCACGACCCTGAGGCCGAGAGTCGCATGCTCCAACTGAGCCAGCCAGGTGCCCCTAGTGGGAGCGTTTGTATCAAGCCCAGCACTGTGTGGGGGTGGGCTGGGGTATGTTGTTTGTAAACCCAGCCCAAATTCTGTTCAAGCTGAGTACAGGGCTAACTGGAAATAAGGGAACTGGCAAGTCGGAGGTCTGAAAGACACCACGAGAAATGGCCGCTGGGAGAGCAGACTCCTGGAGCACTGGAAAACCACAATGGGACCAGAGACAGGGATTCTGGGTCCCTCCAAGGAATGTGTAGCTTTGAAAGGAGGAATTACAAACTACAAGCACCGGCCAGAGTCCCCCCAAGCCAGGAGGTGTCTGTCTTTGTGGGCCATCTGGCTTTTCCGTTCACACTTTTAGCCTATTCTTACACGTTTTAATTTTCAGGGCTGGCCTTCCAATCAGCGGGCCTTCCAATCAGTTTCGATGGACTCAAGGAAGAAAGAAGAGACGTATACACATTCCTAAAGTTCCCCAGCAACACAAACCAACACATGCATCCCTTTCTCCTTCTGCCCCGGTCTTCTCGAACCGGGTCTTCTCGAGCCGAACTGGCTGGGGCAGAAGTACAGCGGTGTACTCACCTCGGATTTCTCCAGCCTGTTTTGAGCTTCGATCTGAGCCACGATTTCATTCATGTTGGTTTCCAACACCATCCCACCCATCACCACCTCCTGAAGGATGTAGTGCACCTGAAGGGGAAGCGGGAACGAGAAGGGTTGGAGCACCCTGCGGTAGTCGGGGTGTGGCCCAAACAGAAACCCCGCGGGCTCTCCTGCACCAGCAGAGCGGCTGGACCCGACACCAGCTCCTGATTCCCAAGACACCTAAGCCCGAGTCCTCCACCCCTCACGTGAGACCACAGGGGTGGCCCCCGCGTCTCGGCACACCGTCACGCGAACCTCTTCTGTGAGCAGCTCATTCCGTAGCTCTTTCCTACCTGCTGGCCACACTCTGGGCGGGAAGGTGGTAGCTGAGAGCACAGGCTCTGAAGTCACACAGGTTAAGCTGGGTGACTTTGGGCGAACTATCCTTTCTGTTCCCCAGCCTCCTTCCAGAACTCTGGTGAGGACTGAGATAACCTCTACCAAACACCCAGCCTGCCCCACACCGGGTTCTAAATGAATCAGGATGGCGCTCATTGCTGCTCTCGGCAGCAGCACCGCTGACGAACGCACACTCGGTCACTGCAGGGGCAGAGGGACAATCCCTGCCCAAGCACATCCCACGTGAAATGCGACGTCTCCCGGGCTTCCTAAGATAGGCCCTCCAGCCCGTGTTACGCTGGTGGCAAAACAGGCCCGCGCCTTCATACCTGTCCTTATCCCTTTCTTACAGCTGGGATGAGAAACTGGGTTCTTTAGGCCCTGACCACCTTGTCGGCATTTTGGCTCCGGCCTCTCGCATAAATCTGCCTTTCCAGGCAGATCCAGGGGCTCTGCAGACCCACCACCGGCAGAATTGCTTCCTCCGGTGCCTTTCACCCGAAGTCCTTCTTCCCACTTCTCTGATGTCAGAGACCAGCTCGGTCCTCCCACCGTCTCAGTGAATCTCTCTGGTCTCTCTAGCTGCCCTCTTCCTTCCCGGGCTGTTGATCTGGTGCCTAATTAACAATAGAAGGTGGCACCTCGAAGGCCATGTTGACAGGATCTGATTTGAAAGAAGTGCCACCCCTTACACACCCCAGCAGACACCTCTGACCGACCCTCTGGGGGTTTCTATGGCAGCTCGCTCGCTACCGTGGGGTGCAGTGTTTGAGTCAGCACAGAGGCTCAGTCAGCGCAACGGTCAAGTACACGGAGATTCAGTTTTGCTGAGGAGGGCTGGCTGGATGGAACCCGAGCGCACACGTGAGCCTGGTGCCCAGAGGAGTATTCACACTGAACCTAGTGACGAGGTCGTCTGGGTCTAAAGTTTGAGCACTATTGCCACTTGGGGCCGGATAATTTTCTGTGTGTGTGTGTGTGTGTGTGGGGGGGTGTCCTGTGCACGGGAGCCTGTTTAACAGTACCCCTGGGCTGTGCTCATTCGATCCCAGGAGCACCCCACCAGCTGTGACCACCAAAAATGTCTCCTGGTGAAACCGCCCCCAGTTGAGACCCACTGGTCTAGCGTCTAGACTGGAGCATGGAGGAGGTGAGGCCAATTTACTCTGTGGGCAATGAAGAGTCAAGATAAAAGACGTGTGTGTCTGTGTGCTTGTGCACATGCATGTTGGACGCGTGAAGTTCTCGGGCATATTAGTTCTTCATATTTTGCCCATGGAGGGAGAGAGCATAAGAACGTGTGTTTTACGTACAAATAAAGTATATTCACTTACACTGAGTTTTATTAACCACTTTCCTGTCTATACATACACACTCATGTGGCATTCTTAAATTTTATACCAGAGGAATCATTTCATTATTTAAATGCAAATGGGGATTTAATGGTAAAATTCTCATATTTAGATAATTTACAAAATGTTAAATGCTACTGGTCTTAAAATTATTCATTGTTATACTTCCCCATCAAGAAATTAGCTTCTGGGGGCTCCTGGGTGGCTCAGGCAGTTAAGCATCTGAGTCCTGATTTTGGCTCAGGTCATGTATTCACAGTTGTGAGACTGAGCCCCACATTGGACTCTGTGCTGAGCATGGAGCTTGGGATTCTCTTTCTCTCTCTCTCTCTCTCTCTCTCTCTCTCTCTCTCTCTCTCCCCCCCCCCCCCCGCCCCTGTCCCTCCCCAGCTTCCCAGCTTGCACTCGAGCGCTCCCTCTCAAAAGGAAAAAAAAAAGAAGAAGAAATCAACCTCTGAAAACATTCTCATGGCTCCTCAAAATATTTTAAGCAACAGAATAACCATATAATCAAACAATTCCGCACCTGCGTTTATACTTAAGAGATATAAACCAAGGATTCAAAAAGACATTTCTATACCTATCTTCATAGCAGCATTATTCACAGAATAACCAAAAGGTAGAAGCAGCCCACGTGCCCATCGATGGATGGATGGATAAATGTGATACAGACATACAAAGGAATATTATTCAGCCTTAAAAAGGCAGGACACTCAGACACATGCTGCGACACGGATAAACCTCGAAGCCATTACGCTAAGTGAAATGAGCCAGAAACAAAAGGACGAATACGGTACGATTTCTTTCTGTGAAGTACCCGTGGCCAAAATCAGAGGTAGAAGTGGAAAGCTGGTGGCTGGGGTTGAGGGAGGACGGGACGCCTGTTGTTTAATGCGAAACCAGTTTCAGTTTTGCGAGATGAAGAGAGTTCCCGAGAAGGGCTGCACGATCGTGTGGATGCACTCAGCACGACTCAAGCGTACACTTAGAGATGAAGATGAAAGCTTTACGTTACGTAAAATTCACAACTGAAAAAACAAAATACAAGTGTCCACACCAGGACTCCTAGTGTTTTATTCTGTTGTTTAATGAGCTCCTTCATGGCAGGAAGTAGTATTTGTTGAGCGTCTCCACTATGATAAGCACTTTACATGGTTCTTACTTTAAGTTTATGTATCGGTGTGTAACATCGTAATATCTGGGGCGCCTGGGTGGCTCAGTCATGATCTCATGGTTCGTGAGTTTGAGCCCCATGTTGGGCTCTGTGCTGACAGGTCAGAGCCTGGGGCCTGCTTCCGATTCTGTGTGTGTGTCTCTCTCTCTGCCCCTCCCCTGCTCGCACTCTGTCTCTTTCTCTCTCTAAAATGAACAAACGTTAAAAAAAAAATGTAGTAATATCCATCTGAGGTAGGTAATATAATCTTCATTTTAATCTCCATCTGAGGTAGGTAATATAATCTTCATTTTATATATGAGGGAACTGACACATGGAAAAGGCAATGAACTATTCCAATGTCACATGTCTGAGTAGCAGAGCAGAGCACCGAGTCCGGGCCCGTCTGACTCCAGAGTTCATGTTCGGCACCCTTTCCGCCACGGTTCCTCTGAGTCCCAAGCTATGTCTTCTACCTGCTCATCCCTCACTCCTGGTCCATATGGAATCATTTTCAGACTTGCCTTTGGTGCGTCAAAGATCTTGCATGAATTCTTCTGTGCTTCGTCCTCAAGGCCTAGTGAGCCGCAGGCATGCTGACTGAATGAAAAGGCTTTTCCTAAGCCTGAGCAGCATATTCCTGGGGCTTTAGGTGCTTAGAAGATGGATGGCAGTGTGGTGATGGAGGCCTGATGGAGAAGGTAGTAAAAGGCCACTAGCAGCTGGATAGCATATGTTAAGACTTCTGATGCGAATATGGTATCATGAAGTCATAATTCTAAGATGCTATTCAAGATGTGTTCCAAGTGCAAAAAAGGAGAAATAAATAAAAACGCAAACTCCATTTTTAACAAAACTGGAAGACAACCCAAATCCCAGACCCTAAAACAGCTAGAAAAGCTGTCAAAAGCAAGGAGTTCGAGCAAGGCTCCTTTCCTTAGAGAAAGAAAAGAAAGGATACTACAGAGAGGGAACATGGGAGCTGGAGAGAAAGATCTGCCAAAATATACTGCCTGTGGGTAAAGGACACTCGCTCTGGGACCAAACAGATTCCTTGCTGGGGAGGCAGCTGTGGACCTGGAGCGGGAAGCAGAGGAGAAACCACCACAAACGAGCCGTATTCCCCTCACAAGTTCAGCTTCATGGTGGCGTCCGCATCGTGGAAAAGTCTGCAGAAGCCTCGCTCTACTGGCTGGACGGAGATACAGGGTAAATGAACTCACCCCAAACCCTAGATCAGGAGAATGACTGCAGTCAGCCTGGAATTCAGACTTGGGACCTTCTCTAAACAAGCATCCTGCAAATAGCTAGTCCCTGAGAAACTCACCTGCTCGAAGAGGACTTGTAAGAATGAAATCTACACCGGATGTATACAAAGATACAACAAGAACAAAATTTGGAAAGAAACGGGAAAACCAAAAAGCAGACTAGGACTGTGCACTGGGAAACCGCCGCCACGGAGGAAACGAATGACAGTAAAATCTTTTTGCCAAACTGAAAAAAAGCAAACAGTGAAGCAAGAGCTCAGGGCAGAAGAGCAGGCACTTGTGGGAGGGGTGGGGAGGCGGCAACAAGAGAAGACCTCACGGGCACCGCTGGGGGAGAAGTGGAAGGAAACAGTACGGATATGAAGGTAAAGCTGGAAAGAAGCAAAGGGAGAAGAGACACTGCCGAAAGCATGGTAAGGAACAGAAAGGAGGGAGATGGAAAAAAGCAGGTACAATGAAACAGAAAAGGAGTTAAAAGGAATAGAGAAAAAGGAGAGTTAGAGAAGCCAGCAAAGGACACGCAGCGGATGCATCAAGGGAAACCAGGACGCGGAGCAAACACATAGGAAAAGAGGTGTTCATAAAGATTATGTGAAAGTATGATTCAAGAGGTTTCTGAAACGAAAGAGGGTCCACATACTGCAAGGCCACACTGTATCCTGGGGAAAACTGACCCACTACGGTCAACGCCAAGACAGACCCTGAGGGTAACATTTCCAGATTTTTGCAACGAGGCAAAAAGATCAAATTATTTAAGAGAGGGGCAAAATCTTGAAAATTTCCACAGTAAAATCCAACGCTAGCAGAAAAAGATGTAATACCTACAAAATTCCCAAAGAGAGAAAGTGTAATCCAAGAATTTATACCAGTCAAGAGTAACAGAATAGGAAAAACCCTGTTCCTATGAGTCTGTCTTGAGAAACTGCCAGCCAAGGGGTGATGGCAGAGAGACTGGCGTTGAGCACCGAGTCCGCTTACAGGGAGGACTGAGGTTAAAGTGGGATTAGAGCGACAACAGAGGCCAATGCTATGTGCCTGACAATGAAGGAAAGTTACAGCCAGCAGAAAGTCAGGAAGACAAAGTTGGGGGAAGGAAGGAGGTACAAGAACCCTGACTTCCTCACTCTCAATAACTGAGAGTCAATGGGTATCCTTGAAAACCAACAACTCATGTAATGAAGATCTAGTTATTATGACTTTTATTGTGATCCCCCCCAACCCCTGCCGTATCCAAGCCCAGAGTCACTTGCTATAAACAATACTTTGAGAGCCACCAAACTAATGATTTGGGGCCAGTAAGATCTTTGCTGCTGACCAGAGTTCTGTGCCACTCTTCTTGCATAAAATTCACCCATAATGCATCACCTACAATTTCCAGTTTCTCTGAAGTACAGGGAGAACTCAGACTCCTGTGAAACAGTAAGTACAGATTGCTTCTAGATTTTTCGGAGCCTCCATCTCTACCTTCTATATTTATCTTTGCCCAAACCTGATTCAACTTCATTTCCTTTTTGAAGTAACTTACCTTTCCAAAGCATTCACCTTGGTTTTCAGAGAACAATTCTCTTTTCTCATTACGGTTTATCTGTATATGATTCAGTTATATAATTACAATATCAGTTTGACTGGCATCAACAGGTCTAAAAATATCACAGCTGACCTTTGGTCAGCACAGTGACTCATGTGCTGTAGATGAGCAGAGAGTGAGCAACGAAGGGTCAGCCTGCCAGCTGCCCTCGTTCATCTGACAAGTCCATGAAGATCCCTTGCACTGAACGTGAAGTGCGCCATGAAAGACGAGTAACGTTTCTGCCAGAGGAAACACAGGGGATGTGAGAAAGTTTGAGGTTGCTAAGCCCGGGTGTATAGAGAACGCAGCCAGGAGTCAATACTACACACACCAAGAAGTATGACTCAGCAATAAAAATGAATGAGCGCCTGCCATTGCAACAACATGGATGGGCCCGGAGGGTATAATGCCAAGTGAAGTAAGTCAGAGAAAGAGAAAAACCATGTGATTTCAATCATATGTGCAATTTAAGAAACAAAACAAGCGAACAAGGGAAAAAAGAGACAGACAAAAAACCAGACTCTTAAAAACAGGGAATAAACTGGTGGTTGCCAGAGGGGAGGCTGGTAGCGGGAGGGGTGGAAGAGATAAAGGGGACCAAGAGTACACTTATCGTGGTGAGCACTAAGAAATGTACACAATCGCTGAATCAATATATTGTACAACTGGAACTAATATAACGCCGTATTGTTAATTATACTTGAACAAAAAAAGGAAGAAGAATCAATACCAAACTCATGTACCTAAAAAAACTACATACAGTCAGATCACAAAGAATTAAATGACAAGAGTTAACTGATGGACTGACCTCAAGGATGCCAGCAGAAGTGGAGGTGAGGTCCTCAGAGAACACTGTGAGTTAAAAGTACCAAACCAACAAAGTGGAGGTGGGGGGGAAAGGAAGTCTGAAATCGAAGTCACATAGGGGCGGTAAGAACCACAACAGAAGAAAGCAAAGAAGTAAAGGTCCTCAAGAGTCCTAACCCAGCCTAACATCATGTGCACTGAACAAACATGAATTATCAAGTAATTACATACTTGATATAATTATAATTCCTTGATAATTCATAGCTTTCTATTTCGGCAACCATCTAAAACGACGACAATAGCAAGACTCATTCAGAAGGACCAGTAAGAGAATCGAAACAAAAACACTACTGACTTCTTAGTTCTCGGCAAATCCAACGGTAAGCTGATCTAAGAATAATCACATCAAGGAAGAGTTTCATCTGACCATAAAGATTAAGATAACCCCAATAAACCAATAGGTCAACTTGATGTAACGGGGAGGCAACAGAGAAAATACTTTGGGTGACGAATCTGAAATCTTAACAGGTAAAATGCTGGGTAGAAACATATATTACAAGATCAAAGAGACATAAACTTATGGCCACACTTTAGTGAGCCAAAGGTTGGTGTTTATATTTGTCTTATTTAAAATTTTCTCTTAAAATCCCTCAAAACAATCAAAAAATAAAATACAGTTGACCCTTCAACACCACGGGTTTGAGCTACGTGGGTCCACTTATATACAGATTTTTTTTGATAAATACAGTCCAGCACTACAAATGTATTTTCTCTTCCTTATGATTTTTTGAATTATTTTTAGTTTTAAAAATGTTTAGGGGCGCCTGGGTGGCGCAGTCGGTTAAGCGTCCGACTTCAGCCAGGTCACGATCTCGCGGTCCGTGAGTTCGAGCCCCGCGTCAGGCTCTGGGCTGATGGCTCGGAGCCTGGAGCCTGTTTCCGATTCTGTGTCTCCCTCTCTCTCTGCCCCTCCCCCGTTCATGCTCTGTCTCTCTCTGTCCCAAAAAAAATAAATAAAAAACGTTGAAAAAAAAATTAAAAAAAAAAAAAGTTTATCTATTTTTGAGAGACAGCATATGTGTGAGTGAGCAGGGAAGGGGCAGAGAGAGAGGGGGACAGAGGATCTGAAGCGGGCTGTTCAGATGCTCAACCGAGTGAGCTACCCAGATGCCCCTTCCCTTATGATTTTAAGAGCACTTTCTCTCCTGTGGCTTGTTTTATTTGAATAATACAGTATAGAATACACATAACATACAAAATATGCTTTAATCAGCTGTTTATGTTACTGGTAAGGCTTCTGTCAACAGAAGGCTATTAGTAGTTAAGTTACTGGGGGGAATCAAAAGTTGTATGTGGACTCTGACGCTGGGGGTCAGTGCCCCCAACCCTGTGTTGTTCAAGAATAAACGGTAAACACCAGAATAACGTCTGTTCCTCTGAAGGCAATCTAACCTGCTATCAAGCTTCCATACTATGCTCCCGACACATCTGGGCAGCTGTCTTCCTTTCATTTTTCTCTTCTAGGAAGCTGGCACATTGTCCCCCCTCCCCTGAAGATACCTGCTTCTATAACTGGATCCTCTGGGCATGTAACTGGGCCTAACTGTTCTTTTCTATCAATATAAGTTAACTGAGACCTTCCCCATCTCATCCCCATCTCACTCCCTAGAGGTAATAATGAGTATGTTGGGGCGCCTGGGTGGCTCAGTCCACTTGAGTGTCCAACTTCGGCTCAGGCCATGAGTTCGAGTGCCACATTGGGCTTGTTGTTGTCAGCCTGTCAGTGCAGAGCCTGCTTCGGATCCTCTGTCCCCCTCTCTCTACCCCTCCCCCACTTGCGTCCTCCCATAAATAAAGTAATAAAATAAAATAAAATAAATAAAAAGTAATGAGTGTCCTGATCAGGATGGGGACCTACAAGTTTGCGGCTCGTAAGGCTCCCCCGGAAGCTTTTCCGCGACCCAGTTTAATAGATGAAACAGGAAGAACAAATCTGGTGCATGCTGAGGACTCAACAGTGCTTAGGTAAAGCCTGGGGACTCCTAGAAAGCGTGACTCTCCTGTTCTGAAGAGCCGGAGTCAGAGGTTCTGGGCCAACAAAGGCCTGGCCAGCAGTTCCACTGTGAAGATGCACAGAAAGGGGAAAATGACACCGGGAGGCATCAGAGGAGAGTTTAATGACTGTCGAACCTGCTGGGATTCCCTGAAGGAAAAGAAAGCCTTTCTCAAACTGGAACAAGGGCTTGCACCGCCACCGATGCTGCTGAGATCTAATCCTAACCCTGATTACCTTCTACCATTCTTTACGCTGATCCTGTTAAGTTCTGTAAAAATCAGAGACATTCTTCCAGAATTGGAGGTGAATACCCACAGCCAAGGGCAAGTAAGCTCAAGAAAAGCTAAGACAATCCCCCTCTTCTGAGACAGAGTACTGCGGCCTGCAGGCACTTCTCCTGAGGTCCTTCATGTGGTGTGCTGTCATATGTTTTACTTGTCCGACCGTGATTTTCCTTGAGGACAGATCTATGTCACACTCACCTCTGGGTCTCCAGTGCCAAGCACGGTGCTTGGTAACAGCTCAACCTTCCTAAGGCCAGCTGAATGGATGAGAGCAGCTCGTCTAGTTCAAAAGCTCTGATCCCGAGGACACACACACAGGTCTGGCTTCCCATCCTGGCACCGAGAAACTAGTGCTACGCCCAGGACACAGAGTTAACCTCTACGGATAAGGGTGGGTTACAATAAACTTGCTAGTTTCGTGTCAGGATCGGGAGTCGAAGAGGGAACGTAAAAGTGTCACTTCAAGGACAGAGATGCTCCTTAGGACACAGCTCTGGAATTGCTGGGGAGGGAGGCAAATCGGTTTCGACAACCCTATCCAAGGACAGAGGATTCCAGGATCTTCAAGAGTACTAGTCTTGGTTATGTTTCTCACTGAGGTTGACAAAGTTCTGAATCCAAGCCCAGGTCAACGGAGACTATCGCTAAAACCAAACTGATCTGGAGCCTGAAGATAACAAACAAGACATTACTTTTTCCTCTAGTAAAAACACACAGTCGCTAGACCTTAAACTGGCCGTATTCCATAAATTTAAGTATGAAACTTACGATTATTTTTCCATAGATACAATAAGTAAGGTTCTCATGCTAGCAGCCCACAGCTAAAGCTGACTTTAATCCATAATGCTACCGGGCTGCCTGGGTGGCTCAGTCAGTTAAGCGTCCGACTTCAGCTCAGGTCATGATCTCATGGCTCGTAGGTTCGAGCCCCGCATCAGGCTCTGTGCTGACAGCTCAGAGCCTGGAGCCTGCTTTGGAATCTGTGTCTCCCTCTCTCTGCCCCTCCCCCACTCACGCTCTCTGTCTCTCTCAAAAATAAATAAACGTTAAAAAAAAATCTTAAAAAAAAATCCATAATGGTACCTAGAATGTGGTACCACTGAGCACCCTTGCATCTGTATCTACCATGAATAATACTGCTTCTTCTTTTTTTTTAATATACTACTCTTCTTTTTTTTTTTTAAGTTTATTTATCTATTTCAAGAGACACAAAGAGAGCCAGCGCAAGCGGGAGAGGGCAGAGAAAGAGGGAGAGAGAGAATCCCAAGCAGGTTCTGTGGCACCATCAGCACCGAGCCCGACTCAGGGCTCGAATCCATGAACCGCGAGATCATGACCTGAGCCAAAACCGAGAGTTGGACACTCAACAGACTGAGCGACCCAGGTACCCCAATACTGCCTCTTTAGTAAAATTCAGTTCCATCTTGGGATGGCAGGAACCTATCTAGCAGAACTCCTCGGGCAGACGGTAGGTAAAGATCTTCTGAGACACTAGTGGCACATGAAGGTACACCAGACTCCAAGCTGATCACATCCATAGAAGCCTCTAGACTAGATCAATCCCTCCCAGATTTTTGCACTGGACGACAAAAGCGTGTTGTATCACAAAAGGCAAGGGATCCATCCCTACTACCTATCCGTATTTTCTCATCTTTCTAAAAACGACAGTGTTACCACAGAAGACAGTAAAACACTAATTAAATACAAAATAACACGGTCACGGTGCTTGTACTACTGGTACAGGAGGATACCAATATTGCAACACTCAAGTTTTAAGAAAGAATCACTGATAAGATACACACTTTACTATATTGAAAGCTAAGTGCCGGGGTGCCTGGCTGGCTCAGTCAAAAGAGCATGTGGCTCTTGATCTCGGGGTTGCGAGTTTGAGCCCCACATTGAGTGTAGAGATTACTTTAAAAAAAAAAAAGACAAGAAAAGGAAAGGAAAAAGAAAAAAGCTAAGTGCTGATAACTTTTTCAACCTCTTCTTGGCTTGGCTGGTTTCCTTAATTGCTAGGAAAGACCTCCAGAGGGAAGGGAGGGAAGAAATTCTTGGTAGGATGAGGTCTGCGTTCCCTCATCGCCCATGCTGGAGGGCAGTGGCGCTTGACAGGCCAAAGGAAGGAGATTCTAAGTGGACTCAGCACTGACAGGGGGAAAGGATCATCCTGGCCGAGAGTCAGTCTCTAGTTCTCACATGGCCAATTTTAGAAAGGAACGTGAAGGGGAAGAGCATATAAAAACACCTCCCAGAAACCTGGTACATACGCCTTCTTCTCCCTTATCCCTACTTTCATTCCAAAGTCCAATGTTCTATCAGTGTTTTGAGACCTGCCAGGAGTGCCTGTCCTCATCTCCGTGGTTTGCCTTTCACCTTCCCTGCCTACGAACGAACCCATGGTAATCAGACTCAACAGCTGTCAGGTGAGTACCTGTATAGGTGTACCTGCAATGAATACTACGGACCACACAGAGTACCGGGCATACCTGGATCCATCGGGAAGCTGGCTTTCCGGTGAGAGAGACAAAACAATGCAAGAAACAGTCAAACATTAAATCACCATTAAACTATCTTAATGGAAACCTTCACAAGTACATTAGATCTGAATAGACATTTTCCCAAAGACATACAAATGGCCAACACACACGCAAAAAGATGCTCAGGGAATTGCAAATCAAAACCACAATGGGATATCATCTCACACCTGTCAGAACGGCAAGAATCAAAAAGACAAGAACGAACGAGTGCTGATGAGGATGTGGGCAGAAATGAACCCTTGGGCCCTGTTGGTGGGAATGCAAATGGGAATGCAGCCACTATGGAAAACTGTATGGAGGTTCCTCAAAAAATTAAAAACAAAACTACGACCCAGTAATTCCACTTCTGGATATTTATTGGAAGAAAATGAAAACATGAACTCAAAAAGATATACGTACTCTCTGTTCACTGCAGCATTATTTACAATAGCCAAGACATGGAAACAATGTGTCGATCAACGTATGAATGGATAAAGAAATGTGGAATATAGATACATAGTAGAATATTACTCAACAGCACAGAAGGAAATCTTGGCATTTGTAAAAACATGGATGGATCCTGAGGGCCTTATACTAAATGAAATAAGTCAGAAAGAGAAAGACAAGTGCTATATGATCTCTCTTATACATGAAAGCACCAAATAAACAAACAAACTCATAAATAGAAGAGAGAGTGTTTGTCAGAGGCAGGGGGAGGGGGGATGACGGAGTAGGGGGTGGGAGAAATGTGTGACAGGGGATCAAAATAGTAAAAAAATAAAAAGAGAGCAATACAACACATGCATAAACTGGTATGCCAGAAACAGAAATGGAGAAAATATACTCAACGATTAAAAGAAAACACATGTAACTTGATTTTACATGGTGAAGAGATACTGAACAGATCAGATGATTTCCCAGAAAAACTGACTCAGAATGAGTAACACAAGACTAGGAGCTCTAGGTTTTATATTGTTTCCAGGGATGAGAAAACTAACTTCCAAATTTGGAATTTGTAGATTGATGTATCTGGCTAGAATAAAAAGATAAGGGCAAGGCAAAAAACAAAAAAAAGCAACATGTGGTTCATGATGTATGCTTGTGTGTATGTATGTGCTCGTGTGTAAGTGAGATAAATGACAGCCATCATACAAGGGATAGTACGGAGGAATGAGGATTGTTTGGTTATTCCAAAGTATTTGCACTGCCAAAGAAATTATGATGTAGAGGAATATTACGTTACAAAAATGCTGATGCCGTATGAGGTTAAAAATAAACTGGCTACAGAACGGTAAGAAGAGGAAAAAGTGTGTACTACTCATTTCTATGATTTCTAAAACAGAACATCGTGAACATAATTTAGCTTTTTCTGTGCTGCTTGTTAACATCCATATTGAATGCACTATGACGCTGAGATGCCCTTGGGGACAGGGTTGTCTGGTCCCAAGCAGCTCTGCCAAAGTAAAAGAAAGCAGGCGGGGACACGTGGGTGGCTCAGTCAGTTGAGTGACCAACTCTTGATTTTGGCTCAGATCATGACTCCAGAGTTGTGGGATCTAGCCCTACGTCAAGCTCCATACTGAGCAGGGAACCTGCTTAGGATTCTCTCTCTCTTCCTCTGCCCCCGCCCCCGCTCACACGCTCTCTCTTAAAAAAACAAAGAAAAGAAGAAAGCAGAGGCACCTGGGTGGCTCAGTTGGTTGAGTGTCCGACTTCTGCTCAAGTCACGATCTCACAGTTCTGTTTGTGAGTTCAAACCCCGAATTGGGCTCTGTGCTGACAGCTCAGAGCCTGGAGCCTACTTAGGATTCCGTGTCTCCCTCTCTCTCTCTCTGCCCCTCTCTGGTTCCTGCTCTGCCTCTCTCTCTCAAAAATAAACAAACATAAAAAATAAAAAAAATAAAAAAAAAAGAAAGCAGGCAAAGAAACAACCTGCTTTGTAAAGTTGTTTTTCTCTTTTCCTTGCTATTAGTGTCTCCTGAACTACTTTTATGACCTTCCTTAAACTTCAGACAGAGGCAGGACATTTGCACGATTTTCTCCAGATGTCATGTCATGTAACCCCACAAACCTCAATCCCCTGCCCTTGATTTTCTTTCTTTTTTACACTCACATGACCATACATTCTTTCCATGAAAAATGAATGAATCTAGTGGAATCTCATCTTACAGAAGTTTAAGTTCTAAAGTCACCAGAAGAGACAGGAAATATACATAGCCCCAAGTTCCTATACAGTCCTCCTCCGCCAATGGAGCTGCTGCCTTTTTTTTTTTTTTTTTAAACCAGTTAGCACGGTTAGCACTAGCTGAAGTGGCTGGCTTGTTTAGGAACCACACGGATGGAAACTCTGTAATGTATCTTTAAGCATTAAATCACTCCGAGCACCATAAGATGGTGAGAGGCACATGACAGGTACATAGGAACAGAGGCAAAGAGCGGATTCAAGTCTCCCAACTCACACTCATGCCAGCCATAAACAGATGGAGTCGAATTGTGGGTGGAATCATTCTGTACGTAGAATCTTCAGGGGCGCCTGGGTGGCTCAGTCAGGTGAGCGTCCGACTCTTGATTTCGGCTCAGGTCACGATCCCAGGGTTGTGGGATCGAGTCCCATATTGGGCTCTGTGCTGAGCACGGAGCCTGCTTAAGAGTCTCTCTCTCCCTCTGACCCTCTCCCCCATTTGTTCTCTCTTAAAAAAATAACAACAAAAATACAAAATAAAAATAAAAGAGAATTTTCATCCTCTTTTTTCCATATGGTTAGAGTTGAATCCATATAAGCTAAATATGTGTGTGTGAGCCCACCGTATCCACTATATACAAGATGCTGCTTTAGGTTCAAGGCAGTCACTCATTTTCACCAGAAGAATGTGACCTGTGACAACATCTGTTTTCAAATATGCTTAACATCACAGAATGGTAAGAGCTGGAAGAAGGAAGTGAAGATAAGATGTGAACCCTGTCCTCAAAGGGCTTAGAACCCAATAAGGAAGATAAAACATGTACAAAATTAACTATTGATTAAAGGAAGACTGTGAAAGTACTATGACCCAAGTACAAAATGCTGTGGCAGTTTGGAGGAGGTTGGGTCTTGAACGAGTAAACGGAGGAGAAGGCATCTGGGCAGAGGGAATGTGGCACAAAGCCAACAACTCACGAACTACCCTCCGAGCCCTGCCGACAGCTCTTGAAGAAAAGGATTCTGCGCACGCTGGCTGCATGTTTCACACTCTGCAGCAAAGCAGACTCATTGCATGTTATTCCTTCTTCCCCTTTTTTTAATTTCCAAAGAATTCCTATTATGAGTCAGAGTGCTCTGTGACATAGATTTTAAAAAGATGTCCCAGTAGGACTTTTTCTTACTCGTCTGTTTCACTCTCCTTCATTTCCTGCCTATTTCCCGTATTCTGCAATACTGGTCCCATATGCGAAGCACGGTACTGGGTAAAGAAAACGGTCCGGGCCTTGTCCGCTTGAATTTTATCCTCTCTCTGACTGGTTATCTGCTAACAAAACATGACCCAGATACATCTCTTTCCACACTGAGGGCACTAGCTCAGAAGAGGACACTGAGGGCAGTGTGGGAGGAGTGTGTGCTCTGCAGTCAGCAAATCCAGGGTCCGAATTCTGTCTCTGCTTACTAGGACCGTGTGACCTTAGAGAAACAGAGCTTTTCTACCTCGAAACTCAGTTTTTTCATCTGCAAAATGGGGAGAACTAGAGTTCTCACTTGACAGGCCTATTCTAAGGACAAAATAAGGTAATGCAGGAAATGAGACATTATATTTAAAGCACCTGGCTACTGTGTGCCTGAAATGTAAGTAAGCACTTGATGAATACTAGTTAATGGAGTAATTATACTCAAAGTCACCTTGTCCAACCTCCTTCCTGATGCAAGAATTTATTCTTCAGCTCTTGAGACAGAACAGACCCTTCACCTAAGCGGAGAGAGCTCGCTGCTGTTCCTAAGCCGCCCAGTCTACTGTGGAGCAGAAGGAACCGTCAGAACCTTCTTAGTTTTTTTGAGCTGCAGTGTGCTTGGAACCATTTCCATCACCTGGTCCTACCTATGCCCGCTGAAGGAACAAAGAAAAAAATCCCTGCCCTCTACCTGGGATTCTATCACTCTTCCTGATCTGACCAATTGGCAGGCAGTCAGATAAGGGAAGCACGATTTATCTGACCATCAAGACAAAAAAAATCCCAATGCCCTGCTTGGATCCACAAACCTGTTTCTAAGGAGATGAGGTACATCTGCAAGTTCCCGTCCCTTCTACAGCACTGGTCGTGAGAGGGCCATGGACCCCGCTCCACCCTCTCCGGCTCTTTACATGCTGGCTCAAAAACGGATGAAGCCATAATACCCCATAAATAAATAGCTCAGTATTGCTTCAGCACAAAGTTCAAGGCAGAAAATGGCAAGAGGTGAGGCTAGTAACGCAGGGTGGAACAGATGTCAGAGGTCCTTGTAAACAACATGAAGGGGCCTCGGCGCCAGCCATTTGGCAGTGGTCCCCAGCTCCTTCTACACTCTCGAGAATTCATTTGTATGACACGCTTCCTCAATCACGCATTTTAGCATTCATGCGGGCTCTGAGGACAGCAGGGGAGTGAGGCGTGTCCTCCTTTTCTTTAAGAATCACTGCTGTGTAGGATATAGAGCCACTGAATAATTCAGACAAGGGAAGCAAACAGTCAAAACACATTTTTAATGTCATTAGGGAGGTGTGTAAAGGATGGATTTAAGGGAGTAATGTTGGAGGCAGAGAGAACAGTGGGGAAAAAGAAAATAAAGACAAGGTTACCATTTATTGAGCTAGGCAATTACTAACTCCAGTCCTCAAAATAACCATGAATGGAGGATGTTACTTTACTTCATCAAGGCCAAGACTCCACTGATTATAAAACACACCGTTATTTTATGTACCACTAGAAGAGAAAAATGTTGCCAATTAAACTATGAAATGCCAGTGATGTAAGACAACTCTTGACCTGAGATGTTAAAATCACAAATATTACCCCAAATGGGAGTCTAAGAATCAATGAAATATGGGATCACCCCCGTTTTACAACCGAAGACAGTGAGGCACAAGAGTCTTGGAGATTTGAAGAGTCTTCGAGAGGGTGGCCTAAGCCACACAACTGGAATCCAGAAGTCTACAAAGCCACTTTAGGCAGAACCGCACTCAAGGAACACAAGGCTTCTCGTGCGCCCATGAAAAGGTTACCCATCTGCCAAGGGAGCAACGGCAAAGTTGAGTGAGTCTCACTTTGAAACTCGCGAGCATGCACAGGTCATACACCTTAAAAGTCAAGGTCTAATTAAAATCTCATTTATAAGAAGAGGTCTCTATGTGTGCTAATAATCAGATATTATATCTGAAAAGTACTTTGAAAATTTTTAAAAAACCACACGTGCAGAATTAGGATACACATTTATTACATGTCAACCAGTCAGCTATATTTGAGTGCCCTGTGCTGCTCAGAAAACCAACAAAACATTACAAACTGACACTATTCCAACAGTTTTCAATATAGTGGAAACAATTAGGACTAAAAACTTTAGAGCAAGAGCAAGACAAATAACTTGGAGAACCACAACACTGGAGTTCAGAGAAAATTTCACCGAATGTAAGACTTGGGCTGGGCCTGGAGGTCTGGGAACCTTGACAGGGGGACGGGGGCGGGGGTGCTGGGGGCGAAGGGGAGTGGTGTGGGCCCAGGCACAGTATGTCTGGAGGATGCACCTGATGGGCCTGTGGGGTTGGTATCCCAAAGCAGAGAAAGCCTAAGGGCCATGAAGGTCCACGATCCAGAGATCTTTGGAAGCAAAAGGGAAGAATGTTGACTAAAGGGCAAATGGGAGAAATGTTTTCTATGGAAGATGGGACCAGTGAGGGAGGCTGGGAAAAGGCAAAATACAGCTGCTGTAGCCACCTAGCGCCGATATGTTAGTTACCTGGATTCAGGGGAGGGGAGGGGAGGGGCGGGGCGGGGAAGGGAGGGGAGGGAAGGGAGAAGCAGACCTGAAGAAAATACTCGAAGAAGAGCTGACACCAGCTGGTGAACCCTTAGGGCTCAAAGGTAAAGCCCACATCCCTGAGACTGCAGGCCTTGAAGAAAGTCGATGTCGATGGCAGGTTGGGGAAGTTGAGAAGACATCAGGTGCAGAGGTTAGCGGGTGAAGGGCAGGTGGGAAAGGGGTGGACCCAAGGGGAGAAAATGAGTGGACTGGTGTGGTGGCAGGTCACCCAGGTGAAGTGGGTCACACATTCCAGGAAACAGCCTTGAGCTAGGTCAGAATGAAACGCAGATGTGTCGCCCACCTAGATCAGAGCATACGCGTGCTCAAGGGGGCACGCATACAGGAAAAGGCAGCGGGGCGCCCGGGGGCTGAGATGTGGGGGGTAGACCCATCATTCTCACTCGGTAGGCAGGAAAAGCAACAGCAGTCTTAAGGCCCAAGGGGTCAGGCCGTCAGCAGAGAACCTTCCAGAGGCTTCCATAACCAGCATCACACATGATATGTACAGGGCGAATTCAGGTATGTGGATTCTGAAAATCTAAATGGCCGCACTTGTGTCATGACTGGGCCAACAAAAGGCAAGTGCTCAGCTCCTGGCTTTGACAGGATGACTGTGTTCTTCAGCGGTCTCGGTACTTAAACCAGCGGGGGTGGGCCCAGGCATGCCTCTGCCATAGCTGCTGAAAATGTCTCAAGGTACCAGGGTACAGACCTGGCTGACATCACAAACAGGTTCAACATTTGTTCTCCACAGAATGCGAACCTTAATTCTGGAGCTCATAAAGAGATAAGGCCACAAAGATTTCACAACGACTGAGAATTAAATGTATTGTTTTTCCCAAGCTCACAGACCCATCTGCTTTCAGAGTCATAAATGTATCCTAAGGCACACTCTGGGCCATTACCCTAACTCTGCACACCACTCCCTTGGCCCTCCCCACGTGTGCTCTGGCCATTAATCATAGTTCCCAGGTTAGAGTGAAGGGGCTAATTTGCAGACCATCATCAATTTATCTGGCTTTAAGCTCAGACTTTGCCTTAGAACGGCAGAGAGCACTTAATGTTTACCGTGCTAGGCAATAAAGCTGTGTAGAGAGAGAACTGCCTGTACCCTTCGGTGCAGTGGACCTAAAGACCCAGGATGACAGGCAGGCAATGTATGTACGTGGTATATAACATTTCTTTTCTTGTTTATTATTATTATTTTTTAAAAATTTCATTTAAATCGGTTAGTTAACATGTAGTGTAATAATGGTTTCAGGAACAGAATTTAGCGATTCATTACTTACATATAACATCCAGTGCTCATCCCAACAAGTGCCCTCCTTAATGTCCATCAACCATTTAGCCCATCCCCCCCACCCAGCATCCCTCCAGCAACCCTCAGTTTGTTCTCTGATTTAAGAATCTCTTATGGTTTGTCTACCTCCCTCTTTTTATTTTCTCCCCTTCCCCTATGTTCATCTGGTTTGTTTCTTAAATTCCACATATGAGTGAAATCACATATTCATCTTTTTCTGTATAACATTTCTCAAAAGTTAGTCCCTACACTTACCTAGTTCCCCTCCCCAGAGGCAGTAACTCTTACTAATTTCTTCTGTAACAGTGATCTATAAGGACCTATCTGAACCTCTTCCCCACCCCATCTCAACTTCTATTACAGGTGACCCTTCAATGATTTGGGACTTAGGGCACTGACCACCCTGCCCTGTACCCCTGCACAGTTGAAAATCTGCATGGACTTTTGACTTTCCTCAAACTCAACTCCTACTGTTCACTGGAAGCTTCATCGATAACATAAATGGTCGAGTAAAACACATTTTGTATGTTACATGTACTCTATACTGTATTCTTATGAAAAGTAAGCTAGAAAAAGAAAGCATTAAGAAAATCGTAAGGAGAGATGCCTGGGTGGTTCAACTGGTTAAGCGTCCAACTCCCGACTTCAGCTCAGGTCATCATCTCACCTCATGATCTCATGGCTCATGAGATCAAGCCCTATGTCAGGCTCAGTGCTGGTAGCGCAAAGCATGCAGGACTCTCTCTCTCCCTCTCTCTCTCTCTCTCTCTGCCCCTCCCCTACTTGCTACTTTCTCTCAAAATAAATAAATAAACTTAAAAAAAAAAAGAAAAAGAAAATCATAAGGGAAATACATTTATAGTATGGTATTGTATTTATTAAAAAACAAAACACCTTGCATATAAGTGGACTCACACAGTTCAAAACTGTGCTGTTGGAGGATCAACTGTACCTCCCACGTTCCACGCTTCCATCCAGCCATATTGGCCTCCAGGTCTTTGTACTTGCTATCCTATCTACCTAGAATGTTCTTATCCAGAAAGCCCCATCTTTCTCACTTCCCTTTCCTCTTTCAGGTTTTTGCTCACACGCCATCTTATCAGAGATGCCTTCTTCCCTAACCACCCTACATAAAGTATCAAGCCATATCTCCCCAACCCTTAGCCAGCTTTATTTTCTTGCCTGCATTCATCATCACCTGACGTACATTTTGTTTCCCCTTACTAGATACAAGGTTCGTGAGGACAGAACTTTTTTGTTTCCCAAGCACCTAGAAGAGTGGATGAATAAACGAATTCAAAAATAACTGAGTAGTCAGTCGGTGCCAAGTATTGCGTTACAACCAGATCCACAGTGGTCAACCAGAAAGTCTGATCCCTACCTTAATAATATTATTGGGTGTGCAAGTGGCAAACAAACCAAAGAATGAAATACTTACTATGTACAGGCCCTATTCCAAGCATTTCCCAGGTATTTAATGCTCACAACCACCATATGAGCTAGGTGCTGTCACGATTCCCTGTCCACATGTAAGTTCCTGAGGCACAAGTCATACAATTCCTATGTGGCAGAACCAGGATTCAAGCCCAACTACACAGGCCGTAGAGTCTGTGCTCTTAACCAGGTACATAAGCAAACAAACAAACAAACAAAAAAACAAAAACAGAAACAAAAAACACCAAAAAAACTCCAAAAACCCACAACACACTGTGTTAAGGGCAGTGGCAAAAGTAGCGGAGGGGCACTGGGGGGCACAAGACAAATATACCTATTTCAGTCTACGGGTGGAGAAAGGAATGTCAGAAAGGTTTCAAAGACTAACTTCTTTGAAGGGTGAGTCAGAATTGTCAGTTTGGAGAGGCAGCGTTTTGGATACAAATGAGATTCGGTTTCGGATACAACTGAGTTCAAACTGAAGTGTGTTTGGTTGGTAATTCAGAAATTACGAGCAGACAGATGACTGTGTGGGACTTCCTTTTTTTTCTTCTTTTAAAATTTATTTATTTTAGGAAAGAGAGTGCGAGCAGGGGAGGGGCAGAGAGAGAGGGAGTGAGAGAGTCAAGCAGGCTCCGCACTGTCAGCACAGAGCCCAACGGAGGGCTCGAACTCGCAAACCGTGAGATCATGACCTGAGCCGAAACCAAGAGCCAGACGCCTCATCGACTGAGTCACTCAGGCGCCCCGACTGTGGGAGACTTCCTAAGAAGAGAGCGTCTAAAAGAAAAGAGAAGGGGGGCTTAAACAAGAGGTAAGAAGCCCAAAAGGCCAGACGGAATGGCCAAAAAGGTGGATAAAAGACCAGGTGAAGGGGTGCCATGGGAACGAGGAACAAAGAGTACTTTAAGAATGAAGAGGTATGGAAACTGCTTGGGGAGAAGGGCACCGGGAAATGCTCACTGGACCCAGCACCAAAGAGGACAGGGCTCTCCACAGCCTGGGTGCCATTTATTCCTGTGAACTTTGCTCCCACCCTGCAGGGCGTTTGCACACGCACCAGGCAGGGGCCCCGCTGGCATGTGGTAGAGGGTAGTCAGGGATGCTAAATACCAGCAATTCAATGAAAAACTGCACTACCCAAAATGTCAATAATGCCTCCAATGGCAGACCCTCTCTGGCTCAAGATGAGTTTACGCATGGTTCCAAGTCCCCCCTAATGTTCACATGTTCCTCCCCACCCTTCACCTTACCTTCACTACCTACACTGCTCTGTCTCCTAGAAGTCTGGTTCTGGAAAACAGAAATGGACAAATTCTATACATTTCTACCTATCTTATCTATCATATTATTCATGCTTTAAAATTCTCAAAGTCTGAGATTCAGTGCAAAGAATGTGGGTTTTTAACGTTTCAGGCATTTCAGCCTGAGCCTCGGCTTGCTGATCTGTCATACGGGGCTATTACCACCTCCTTTAGGAAAGGTTACTGGGCGTGAGGTACCCACCACAGTGCCCGGCACTTGGCAGCTGCCAATCGACATTAATTTCCCTTCCCCTGATGGCTGTTCTTGACTTTATACAGCCTTCACTGCTCCTCTCCGCTAGCCATGATTTTCTACCTCAAATTGCTGGTGTCTTCCCCCAATTATTTGACTCTGGGCCATCACACCTGTGCTACTCGCCCAGCCTCATTCATGTCATTACAAGTCAGCACAGGTCACAGGTCACTTGCACTCAGTGGGCTGCGTAACCTGTTCCCACACCGAGAACCCCGGACGCTCAGCCTAAAGCACCGATGGGCTACCATCTATCCCGCCCACCTCCGTTTCAGAGCCGAGCCTCAGAAACAGCCATTTCTTCAAAGTCTCACTCTTCTTTCTCCACCTCTGATCACATATCATTAAATAAAAGAAGTCGCGATTCGGTACTATATTATTCCAGACCAATAATTTATATACACCTTAGTTTTAAGATGTACAATATGCAGATGTACTATATATGTGTGACTAAACGCAGTGCCTATGACCACTTCTATGAATAGGGCAAGATGAGAGCTCCCTTATATAATACCATGCCTACTGAGAAATTAGACTCAACTTATGGCATCTTTTCCAAAAATGTGGCTTACTCCAAGGCCAAGGAATGTTTGTATGTGACCCATCCTTCTAGCTGGGCCTATGAGCTTCTTGAAGGTAGGGCTTTTGTCTTTTCCGTCTTTGTATCTCCATATCTAGTACAGTGTCCTTCTTATTAATAAACGTTTATTATTTGTCTGATAACCATTGGAGGGAAAAAAAGACCAAAAAAAATCTCAACAGACATTAGTACTTTTGGTCCCAGAGCCCAGGTAAGGAGAGATGATTTGTGGAAAGTCTCTGTAAGGAAGAACGTACCTGTCTCCCAGATAATGGAAACAATTTATTCTGTTAAGGAATTTTAACTTCTTAGTCACCTTGACTTCATGTGAGAAGTATGGGATATAAATGTCTGCCTTTCTTTTTCTTTCTTTCTTTCTTTCTTTCTTTCTTTCTTTCTTTCTTTCTCTCTTTCTTTGTTTCTTTCTTTGTTTCTGTTTCTTTCTTTCTCCCTCTCTCTCTTTCTTTCTTTTCTTTTGAGAACAAGCAGGGGAGGGGCAGAGAGAGAGGAGTACAGAGGATCTGAAAAGGGCTCCATGCCAACAGCACAGAGTCCCATGTGGGGCTCAAACTCACGAACCGTGAGGTCATGACCTGAGCCGAAGTCAGTCCCTTAACCGACTGAGCCACTCAGGTACCCCCAAATGTCATAAATTCTAGTAGAAACTGAAAGGCTGCTACACGAGAGGTCTTTCTCCGAGATTCAAACATGCTTCCTTCTTACGCAAGCATTCCTCTATTTTTCTGACACTGAAATTTCTAAGTTCCTGCCTGTAAAGCGAACCTGAAGCAAATGTCAGCTTTTCCTCTTAAAGATAAATGAAAAGGGGTGTCTGTCTGGCTCAGTCGGGAGAGCGTGTGACTCATGATCTCAGGGTTATGAGCTGGAGTCCCATGCTGGGTGTAGAGATTATGTAAAAATAAAATCTTAAAATAAATAAATAACCAAATAAAGAAATAAATGAAAAAAATGTGGTAGTCATTAGTAATTCTGAAAACAATTTCAGGCTCCCCCTAATCCCGAGCACATGGTAGGAATGCACTCCCCTAGCCACTTAGGTGTAGGCATGTGACTTGCTGTGACCAATGAAGTGGGAGCACAGCGGGGTGTGGCGCTTTAAGAGCCAAGACACAAATGCCCAGGTGGAAGTACATGTTGAGGAGGGTTTCATCAGCCTGAACACCCAAGTGACTACAGTGAACAGAGACACCACAATGATCACACGGCATGAATGAGAAATAAACCCTGTTGCTACGGAAGCTACTAGAATTTGGGGGTTCTATATTACCTCCTCTACCTAGATTGATACAAACGTCAAGCCTGGCAAAGGGCTCTCAACTAGGGATCAAGAAATTCTGGGTTTTATCTTAAGAGCAGTCCAATCCTCTCCTGCATCATAAAGGATAACAGCAAGAACAGTAGGACGGAGCCTCAATTCTAACCTTTCAGGGCACCTACAAATCAACAATCAAAGTGATACACAATTTGTTTTATCCGTAACATATCCAAGTAATATAATTAGTCATAAGCTTTGCTACTGACTACAATCTTGACAAACACTAGGTTTTATTGAAAAGGCAGGATAACAAACAGATACTTCTAAAGGTCAGTTTTGCTGTTTTGTGTACACTGGCCTCCTAAATGCCCTTAACCATTAATAAGGAATGATTAAACAGAGGAAGAAGGCTCTCTGTAATTTCAAGCGGCAGACAGTGAGACCACGCACCGAGGCAGTGCAAGTTCGGGTAAAGAAAGTGAGAATGTGCACTGCAGCAGACGTTAAGTGTAGTTTGGCGCAGTCTTAGCTTTTCTTTGTTTGTTTTAAACAAAGTATAGTGAAGTTAAAGATTTTAAAAATCATTACTGCTAGTCTGTCCGTTGTTCTGAAAGGGTAAGATATTGCGCTTCTGAAAAATATTCTGCCACAAAATTCTCATCAAGCATCAGCAGAGAAGGGCTCAGGATACGATGACACAAAAGGCTGGCCTAGGCTCCCCCCTCTTCTCTCTTGGGCATATCCGGAAAGAAACAGGTAGCCAGGCATGGTCAGCACGCCAACTGGCATGTTCTCAAGCACTAAAACTCAAACAGAATGTCTTCTTCTTCTGTGCCCAAACCGCAACTCCTTCATCACTAAAAACACACAAAATATGTGTCCCTTACTCTTTCTTGCGTTCCTGGGAACTAGCAATCAGGATACCAGCTTCAGTGTCACTAGGGTGTGGAGGGCCTTAACGTCACTAGGGTGTGGAGGGCCTTAACGAGCTCTGTTATCACAGCTCTGTCCTCAGGAGGGCCATTTAATAAGCACTGTCCATTATTACATTTATGATCCTTTCATGTTGGGCTCACCAGTTCATTCCAATTTTCAGCCCTCAACATTTTCCCATGTCAGCAGCCTATACTTAGCAGAGAGTTCTAAATTCCATACTATGAGGTTTCTTGGCCTCAGACCCGCCCCAAAGCATATGTTGCAACTGTGCTGAGACTGCCCGTTACAAACTGAAATCTATAAAAAGGACGGATAATTCCCTCGATACAGCCACTGAATTGTGACTGATGACCGAACGCTGAGCGCCCCAACTGAGAGCCCAATCCAGCTTCGGTGGTGAGGCACTGGTAGATCAAAACGTTAGGCTGCCCACATGGTTTTCTTTGAGCAAAACTCAATTCACCGCAATGAACATCGATACCTAACTCAATCGTGACACCGAGCTGGGGCTGGGGGTCTCCGAATGCCACAGGGAACCAATCGCCCCTGGCAAGATAAGCTCCATATGGCACGGTCTGGATTGAAGACTACCCCCAGAGACTGTGAAATCAGACTGCACCCAGCCTGCGGCAGTTTAAAGCATGAGCGGCCTCACGAGTCTAGTTACCTAGGAACTCTTTGGTGATGCTCACGTGAAGACCACCTCACTCAGCAACAGGTACCACGCTGGGTTCAGTGAGGGAGACAAGGACAAACACAAAGATAAGGACGGTCTAATCAAGTAGGGAACACGCACAAACTTACATAAACCAAGGCACATAATGCCATAAACAACACTATAAATGGCCCACAGAGATCATGATGGGCCAAGGTGACGAGGTCAAGTTTACTAGGGTGGTAGGATTCGAGCTGAGCCTGAATGACAGGCTGGATTCAGTTACAAAAAGATGTGAAAGGCAATTCGGGCCGAGGCTCTGAGCAGGAATTACAGCGTGACTGAGACTGGTCCAGTCCGCTGCAGCAAGGGTATCCCGCAAGAAGTACTGGTAAGGAAGACTAAGATAGAAAAGGGACAACTGTGGACAGCCGTGAATGCCTGGTTAGGAGGTCAAGGTGACCAAAAATGGTCTATGCTCAAGGGAGCAGTTAGTCTAAAGGGTGGTTTAGGAAAAAATATATAATTCCAGTGTGCAGGATCAATAAGAAAGAAGAGGAAATAAGGTTAGAAAACTTGTCAGGCGTAACTGACATCAAGAGGCACTATAACTTAAAGATAGCACTTGACCTACAGTCAGAATCTGACTGAAAAATATAAAGGATGTTAAGTGGGACAAGTGGAGAATTTAAATATGAACTGTATACCGAATAATAGTATTTATTAGTGTTAAATTTTAAATATGTTAATTACATTGTAGTTAATTGTTTTTTTTAATGTGTATTTATTTTGAGGGGGGAGCACGAGCAGGACAGGGGCAGAGAGAGAACAGGGAGAGAAAGAATCCCAAGCAGGCTCCGTGCTGACAGCGCAAAGCCCGACACGGGGTTTGAACTCACGAACCGCGAGATTGTGACCTGAGCCGAAATCAAGAGTTGGACACTCAACCAACTGAGCCACCCAGGCGGCCCAATTAATTATGTTAATTAGAGAACTATGCACAACGGGTTACATAAGACGATTTCCTTGTTCTGAGGAGACACCTGCTGAAGTACTTAGGGATGAGAAGTCAGGATGGGTCAAGAAGAAAAGTATGTACGTCTAGAGAGAGACATAAAGACAAGTGGGCCAAATGTGAGTAACTGGTGAGAACAGATATAAGAAGCCTACAGGAAGAAGCAACAGGTTTTAGTGACCGACTGGCTACTGGTGGCAAAGAAGAGGGAGGAGAGGTTTTGAGTGTATTTGACAGAGGATGGAGGCAGCACTGGGAAAGGGAGGCCGGAGGAGGAAACGGCTTTCGGGAGACACGTGCCGCATCTGGCTCTGGGGAAGAAGCGGCTGGAATGAATTGAGGAAGAGGTGCCATCTGGTAGCGGGAAAGACAGGGACGGGACTCAGGCCACACTGGATTAGAAATGACAAGTTTGGGAATTACCCAGACAGATGATAATTTACACTGAAAAGTGGATACAATCTGGGATCCGAACAGGAGAGTGAGAAGAGCGAGGGAAGAGATGACAAACCTAAGTTAGTGACAGGAGGTGGGAAGAGAGTAAGAGAGAAGCCAGAAAGGTTCTGTGTAACAGAAACAAAGGTGGAAAAGGATTAAGACAGCAGTGCGCCACGGAAGGATCCACAGCCTCAAATGCTGCATGAACACGACAGAAGGTGATATTGGCAAATGAGAGCAGGAAATCGCCAGTGAATTTTGGGTAAGAGTGAAAGCAGGCCCCAGGGCTCCAGAAAGGGAAAAGATGAAGTAGAAATGGGAGGCTGGCGTAAGTCACGCACTCAAGATGTTTACCTTTAGTGCAAGTGTGTGGAGATGAGACTACAGTTAAAACGCGGGAAGAGCCGTGCTCTGTGAGACTGGGGTTACAGGGGAAGGAACAAATCAAGGCCCCTCAAAGAGGAGGTGACACTGAGATCACGGTGTATGCTGGGTAGAGACAGGAAGTGGCTGTGGCTCTACATATGGAATGAAACACACTTTCCTTTAAGGCAGGAAGAAGGGGTGAAGAGGTGAAGAGACTTAAGGCAGAGAGAAACTTCTTCGGTTCCGAAGGATGGAGTTCAAGGTCCTTTGCCTACTTGAGTAAAAAGACCATTTCCACCTCTATGCAGAAGATAAACTTGAATTAGCAGCTGCTCTACCTGAGGGCAAAGACAAGCCTGAAACCTCACTACAAGAAAGTCACCTGCTGGAAGACACCTTCAGACACTCTTCAAGGGAGGAGGGGGAGATGCTGACGCCTTGCATCAGCACTTTCCAAAATCTCAGGAAACAGGGATAGCAATTTCCCGATGTCAGGTGAACAACTAAAAATAGACAGTTTTATCAACTATAAAAGAAATCTGCAGCAGCAGCAAATTACTTTATGGAACCTATCTGAAGATAAGACATAGGAGAAAGAACAACATTTTTATGACTTTTTATTTCCTTTGAAAGCCACACCCACTGGTATAGATGGGAGGTGGATTTGAACTGTGGTTCTCCTTAAGAGAAATTACAACATAGCGGCACCTTTAACAACTGACAAGCCTAAAGCAACTCTAAATGCTTGCAAAGAGGGGACTAAGAGGTCTCTGAAATTTCTAAGATTCTTTCATATGAAAAGGGAGAGTGACCACATCCAAAGCACCAATGAGCTCCGGGGGCCTCGTGAGCCTATCGGGGAGCACCGAGTCAAGTATCTACAGCAAGAGTGGGGTTCTGTGCCTCTCTTGTACCAGGCTTCCCCTGGAGCTGTGGAGCCAAGCCAGATGTTGAGAGAGAAAACTTCACTCCATTCCAGCATCCAACCTTAAGAATGCACTCACCACATCTGTCTGGAAAGTGTCGTCCGACAGTCTCGGGAGAGTGAACAGAGACTGAAGATCCTACTGGAAAATGACGCGAAAGGCCTCCAGATGGCGATGCCAGCGATGAGGGATGTGAAAACAACTACTTCGTTGTGATAAAAATAAATTCATAAAGGATCACGGCTTAGCACTGAGTAGCTGTCTTATAAAAAATCATTCCCTCTCTCCAAGGGCCATGAATCACAGTGACAACAACCCGCTGAAGGAAACCAGGATCAAGCACGACTAAGACACGCCAGGTGAACGGCACTGGGTACGGCATGAGCCCCGCGGGATAAAACAAATGTGGCAGTTCCCATCCCCTTGCTGGCTATCTCTCGCCTTGAATTTGGCACATGAGGACACAGACCACGTCAAAATTATGCCGGCAGCACAAGTCTGAGAACATGTACTTTGTCCTTCAATTCTGCCTGACAGTCAGCTTCCCTACTGAGTATCACCTGACCTCAAACTGTGTTACTGATGTCTGAGTCACTCTATTACTCTTGGGGAAAATTATAAACTCTGCTAGCCAGGTCAAAGACCCTGTGTCATGATTCTTCCAAAGCTTCACTGTGTCACTGGATTATGCCTAGGGAACTCGTTTCACAAGCCACACAAAGCAATTTCTCTCACCTTCGGTGTGGCCGTCAGCCAGTCATCACCGTGACATCACTGCCCTATACCAAGAAGGCTGTCCAGGTCAAGATGGACAATGACATGGGCCCGGTAATAATCACCTGTGTGTTAAAACTAATAGCAGATCTTAGCAAAATACCCCCAAAATTATGAAACTCAAGTTATTAAATGAAACATGTTCTGGGACTACTCCCGGAGTAAAAAGCCACGAGAAAGAACAGGAAGGTGTAGAGATGGATAGTTTTCTAGCAACCCTGCTCAGGGAGAGAAGGTACCTTATCCATATGGAAGATCAAATCCAACTCACAAACATTTTCAAAACACTTATCCAGGGTCTCCACAAAAACCTAGGAAACAAGGAGAAACAGAAAAAGAAAAGAAATCAGAACATATTCACATCTTCGTCACTGTCACATTTGAAAGTAAAGGGGAGCAGTCGTGATACCATTTACCTTATGATGAATTTCAGAATAAACAAAACAACTACCAGCATTAGGCAATCATCCTACTATCCCAATTTAGAGGGCACAGTCTAGACCAGGTCAATCTTGTTTTCAGTACAGCAATACAACCAGCAGACACGTGGGGCTTTCTTTCCCCCTTTAGAAGATGCTACTTTACATAGAAAAATAACAAACTGAAATACCAACTACTTGCAGCACTGTGTCCTTTCCCCAAGCCTCCACCTGTACCCACAACAAAATTTCCTTATTTCGGTGTTGCTATAGGTCTGTCCCGCTCATTTCAGTGAACATTAAAACCTCAAAATGCCTTTCCACGAATTGTTAACAAGCTCACAACTTTAGGTTTTTAACTTCTTTTTTTTTTAATTTTTTTTTTTTTTAACGTTTATTCATTTTCGAGACAGAGCATGAACAGGGGAGGAGCAGAGAGAGAGGGAGACACAGAATCTGAAACAGGCTCCGGGCTCTGAGCTGTCAGCACGGAGCCCGACGCGGGGCTCGAACTCACGGACCGTGAGATCATGACCTGAGCCGAAGTCGGATGCTTAACCGACCAAGCCACCCAGGCGCCCCGGTTTTTAACTTCTTAATATAACAGGAAAGGGTACTGATGAGAAGAGTAGGGCTTAGTGAATTTTCAGAATGAACATATCACGTAACCGACCACCATCCGGATACCGCGTGGACTATCACCAGCTCTAGCCGCGCCCTTCACGCCCCTCCAAAGGTAGCCGCCATCCTGACTCTTGTCTTTGAACTTACACAGATGGCGTCACACAACAAGTACTCTGTCTGACTTCTCTCATTCAACAGTGCTGGGGAGCCCCTCCATGTTGCTGTGTGTCATAAAATTCGTTGTTCATATTCGCTGCCATAGAGTACCGCATAGAAATATTCATCCATCTCCTACAGGTGGGACATTTGAGTGATTTTCCGCTTCTGACGGGGCATAGAGTGACATAAATGGAAATCCTGTTTCTAACCACTTTGGACAATTACTTGACATCATTATCTATTACAGCAGCAATTCTACCCTAGGTACGTCCCCAACAGAAATGCACACGTGTGCCAAAAAACACGTATGCTAATTTCGTAACGGCACTACGTTTTTATCAGAGGCTGAATATTTCCCAGCAAGGATAACATTCTTGAATTAGGGCGTTTTCTATCCAGGTGCTAGGCACTCAGTGAGCCCTTACAATCCAGCAACTCAAGACCTTCAGGTTGGGAAAATCGTATCAAGTAATTTGGCTGAGAATTTCCCCGCTTCCATGTTCCTAATCTTCCTTTTTGGGGCTGCTTCTCCTGAGGTGCTGGACCTCCTTAAGCTCTTATCTGTTCTCTTCTTCCAGTTTTCGCTCAGATCTTTAATTTCTAAGAGATCATTTTGTTCTGTGTTTCTTGTTGATTTTGCAGCCTGTTTTTATTTGTTTGATTTCCCTGTGGCTTCAAGACAGGGGTTTGCTCATTTTACTGTTTTCCTTTCTTTGTATGGGCTCTATTTACTTTACGTTGCCTTTTAGAGTTTGTCGGTTTTAGTCTCTATCTTCCATGTTAGAGGCTTTCCTCAGATCACCGATTACCTTTGTTTTTTTCTTCCTAAGAATAAAAGGCCGATTGGCAGTTCTGCAATCATAGCTACTTGTTGGGGATCCTCCCCTTCATCCACTTAGGCTTTCTTATTCCGTCCCCTTAGATTGATCAGATTTCCCAGAGAAACGTGACAATCTCCAGCCTAAAGGCTGTAAGACTGGCTACCTGAAACTCGGGAGCTGAGTGGCGGGAAAGGGCTAGGAAGTTAGCATACAACATTCACAAGGCACACATTCATTTCACCACCCTGACTTGCGCCAGCAACTCTCTGGTGGCCCCCAAACCGGAAAACTGGAGCTGGGAAAACTCAGGGATCTGACTGTTCTCGGACAGCTTTTCCTGCCCCCTCCACACTACACCCAGCACGATGCTGCCCGCTCTGGGCCGGGTGAGGCGCCCGCAGCGTGTAGCAGTTTGCCCATCAGCTCCTACTGCTGGCCCAGGATGTGGCGTCCTTGGACTTGCCAAGTCAATTACCAAACATCCATATTCTTTGCTCCTTTCGAGAAGTTTCTTGCTAGTGTTTCCTCTCCTGTCCCTGTGTGTGTGTATGTGTATATATATATATATATATATATATATATATATATATATATTTATGTATATATATAGCCTTAGTTTTCAAGGAAAAAAATGAACTTGGAAGCATGGAAGGTCTCAGGAGGACTTAAAAAAAAAAATGAAACAAAATCTCAAGTTCTTAACGGAAAATAAAATGTGAAAATGCTCTGCCAAGATGTTTAGAAAAACAAGGATGATAAGGAATGACTAGTCTTACTAGGTATCAAAATTCACTGCAGGGGCACCTGGGTGGCACAGTCAGTTAATCTTACTTTTGATCTTGACTCAGGTCATAATCTCACAGTTCATGAGTTCAAGCCCCTCGTCGGGCTCTGCACTAATAGTGTGGAGCCTCCTTGGGATTCTGTCTCTCCTTCTCTCTGACCCTCCCCCACTTGTTCTCATTCTCTCTCTCTCTCAAAATAAATAAAATTTAAAAAATTCACTGCAAAACTTTGGTCATTAAAATAGTATAAAACTAAGGTAGAAACAAAAGTATGGATCAATGGGACAGAATATAGGGGCATCTGGGTGGCTCAGTTGGCTAAGTCCCTAACTTTGGCTCAGGTCATGATCTCAGGATTGGAGGGTTCGAGCCCCATATTGGGCTCTGTGTAGACAGCATGGGGCTGGCTTCAGATCTTCGGTCTCCCTCTCTCTCTGTCCCTCACCTGCTCATGCTCGCTCTCTCTCTCTCAAAAATAAACATTTAAAAAATGGGACAGAATATAAAATACTGAAACATATACCAGTGTATAAGAAAATACATCCTTCTCCCCAAGAAGTGGTAAATAATTTTCACTATTGTCAAAGGCATAATCTAGTTTTGGAAATTTGTTAAGAAGCTAAAATTCATACAAAATCTGCTATAAACTAAGATAAAGGTAGATTAAAATGCATCGTATCTATCTCTTAAATAAAGTAACACCTTCTATAAAAAGCAAAGGTGGGCTTTTGACTTAATGCTGAACAATGCTGGCTCTAGAATTCTATCCAATTCTGAACAAAAATGAATTCTCTAACAACAGTTTTCCACTTTCTGTGAACTTCAACAGACCAAGTTCAAAAGCAAATCATGATAAAATCTACCATGGTCTTGAATTCTAAACTCCAAGAATTTCAGACAAGCTGTGCTGTAAAGCCACTGTTGAGAAATCCAGTGAAGCACGGGGACACGTCCTGGGCACTCTGGGTTTTGAAGTTGGAGAAAATTAGAGTGAAAAGTTGATTTTGTGTGTAATATTTTTAGATGCTCTAGGAAGACCAAAACCATGAAAGCCACGGCAGTCTGTGAGTGTCCCTGCCTCCTGCTGTGGCCAGCCTGCCTCCAAGACGAGCTCCCACAACCTGCACCGTGTTCACGCGGCCTCTAGGGGTTGGCGCCACCGAACCCTCTCCCTCTCCCTCTCCCTCTGCCTCTATTACCCATGCGCGCTCCTCTTCCCTGACCTGCAAGGTGTGGGGACCCTTCATCGTGCATGGGGCCTGTCATGTCAAGAATACACAATTTTTGACAAACGCGGTATTTTAAATTGGTGGGGAAAACACGCACTAGTTAACAGTGCCAGGAGACACGGCTGTCCTTCGGGGGAAAATTAAAGGTAGTGACCTGTCTCAGTACAGACATAAGAGTACCTTACAGGTTTTACAGAACTAAATGTAAAAAGCAAACTAAAAAAAGCAATGGCAGGTTCCTTTTGTGCCACTCACGTCTCTCACGGGAGCGGATTTAGTCAGTCTACGGGAAGCTTCTAGGTGGTTGGTATTGTCATAAGTGCTGCCCCAGCAGCCGGGACTCTGGAGTAGGATGCCCAGAACAAAGACAGACCATATTTCTCGGCCGCCGTTTTTATTAAAGAGGGTTAATGACATGAAGATTGGCATATTAGTCGCCTGGGGCTGCCATAACAAAACACCACGGGCTGTGTGGCTTAAAGAGAAATTTATTTTCTCAGCGTTAGAGGCCAGAGTCCCAGATCAAGGTCTGGCAGGACTGGTTCCCGATGAGGGCTCCCCTCCTGGCTCACAAAGAGCCACCGTCTCACTGTGTCTCTGAAGGGACTTTCCTTGGTGCACATGGAAGGTGTCTCTTCCCCTTCTTATAAGAACAATGCCAACTGTTTGGGGTGAGAGCCTCACCCTTATGATCTCATCTAACCATAATGTCTGCAAAAGCACCATTTCTAAATATAGTCACACGGAGGGTTAGGGCCTCAACATATAAACCTGGGGGGGGGGGCACAACTTAGTCCATAACAATGGGGTTCTCACATAGGCTAGTAACATGGAATGAGATCGAATAGTTCCAGGAAAGATATCCCCAGATAAACATCAAAAAAGAGGAGTCAGATGTATCTGTTTCTCCTAGAACCTCAAAATATCATCATTCAAGATCATGATCAAGAGGGAAAGAAAATAAAAGTCAGATAATGTAAGAAGAAAGTGCAGGAGCCAGAGCCGAAGCAAAGGGTAGGCTAACGCATGAAGAAACCGAAGATGCGGCAGACTCGGACAGCAAAATAGTAAGACGTGAAACTAAAAAAAAAAAAAAAAATCCTCATAGATTTGAGGAACATAATGACAAAGACCATTCTTCTTAAAGAGGAAGGGAGTGACTAAATTCATATGAAAATGGTGAGGACAGATACAAATGCAAAGAAAGAAGAAGGTCATCAAGAGGCAGAAGTCACTCAAGATCTAAGGTCATTAAAGGCATCATCATAGAAGTGGGGAGTGGAAATATCTTGATCCAGGAACAGAAAGAGAAGTCAGAGAGGAAGAACCATGATCCGGAAGCAGGGAAGAACACTGCAGATCAGATCTAGCTCCTGCTGAGGACCAAGACACGGGTAGAAGCCGGAGCAGCATAGGAAGAGACATCAAGACAGAAAGAAGAAAACAGAAAAACCAAGAAAAGTCAGCAAAAGTTTAAGCCAGACTCCTAGTGTACGTCTCCTGAGGCAGAAATAGCAGTGGATGCACAAAAAGCTTTAGCCAGAGGACGGAAAAGGCAGAGGTTGGAAATGACAACAGCAGCGAGAAGAGGAAATAGCTAAAAAAACAAAAACAGGAAGTAGCCGCAGTTGCTCAAGATTCTGTTCTCAGTGTTGCTGCCCTGTTGGCAAGGACAGTAAAGCTCCCCTTCATCCACGGCAGGTACGTTCCATGAGCCTGTGGATGCCTGAAACCATGGACAGTAACCAACTCTACATACGCTACGCTTTTTCCCATACACACCTATTTATGATAGTTTGTTGATTAGCCCCTCTAAGAGATTAATAATAATACAGTAGAACAATCAGAATATATTGTAATAAAAGTTATATAAATGTGGTCCCTCTCTCTCTCTCTCTCTCTCTCTCTCTCTCTTATTGTCCTGTATTCACCCTTCTGAGGATGCGAGATGACACAGTGCCTACACAACGTAGGCACCGGGACCAGCGTTCAGCTGCTACTGACCTGACGGTAAGTCAGAAGAAGGATCATCTGCTTCTGGACTGCGGCTGACCCAGGTAAGCGAGACCAGGGAAACGAAGCCGTGCATAAAAGGGGGGCTACCCTGAGTCCTCACACAGCTGTGGCTCAAGTATGAGCCCCAACTAACACTCTGGCAGAGATCAGAATGGCCTTCTCTAGCTATTACAACCTAGCAGTTGTGAATCCAGTGAAACCGACTGAACAAGAGAAAGGAAGACACCTCAGCAAGACAAAAAAGAAGGGACAAATCCCAGCCTACTTAAATATGGAATAAACTGAATTTTGAAAACGAGGACCAAAATGTCAAGCTTAGCAAATTAAGCAATATTAGGAGTAAAGATGAAGCTGGATACAGCTCAGCTGATGAAGAAAACTCCCAAGACTTTAAGCAATGGGAAGGACGGGAGACTCTAGAACACAAGGCTTAGGGGTGCTGCCCACCCCTCACCACTTCCTGCACACTCAAAAATCCATCTATAACGTGACTCCCCCAAAATGTAACTACTAATAGCTACTACCAGGAGCGCCTGGGTGGCTCAGTCGGTTAAGCGTCTGACTTCGGCTCAGTTCGTGATCTCATGGTTCACGGGTTCGAGCCCCGCGTCGGGCTCTGTGCTCTCAGCTCAGAGACTGGAGCCTGCTTCGGATTCTGTGTCTCCTTCTCTCTCTGCCCCATCCCCACCTGCGCTCTGTCTCCCTCTGTCTCAAAAATAAATAAACATTAAAAAATTTTTTTTTTCTAATAGCTGCTACTAGTAGCTGGAAGACTTACCAATAGACAGTCAGCTGACACATGCTTTGTCTGTTATATGAATTATACGCTGCATTGTTATAACAAAGAAAGCTAGAGAAAAAAATGTCATTAAGAAAATCATAAGGGGAGGGGCGCTTGGGTGGCTCAGTCGGTTGGGCATCCGACTTGGGCTCAGGTCACGGACTCACGGTCCGTGAGTTCGAGCCCCACATCAGGCTCTGTGCTGACAGCTCAGAGCCTGAAGCCTGCTTAGGATTCTGTGTCTCCCTCTCGCTCTGTCCCTCCCCCATTTGCACTCTGCCTCTCTCTCTCCCAAAAATAAATGAACATTAAAAAATTTTTTTAAGAAAAAAAAAAAGAAAATCATAAGGGGGCACCTGGGTGGCCCAGCTGGATGAGCATCAGACTCTTGATTTTGGCTCAGGTCATGATCTCACAGTTCATAGGATCGAGCCCTGTGTTGGGCTCCACGCTGAGCGTGGAACCTCCTTGGGATTCTCTCTCTGCTCCTCCTCTGCTCTCACTCTCTCTCTCAAAAAAAAAAAAAAAAAAAATCGTAAGGAAAATACATTTACGGTACTGTACTACATTTATTGAAAAAAAACCCATGTATAAGCAGACCGGCACAGTTTAAGGGTCAACTGTATTTGGAAATCTAGATGTTCAGTATGAAATGGCAAGATCATAAACCCACTCATAAAGAGGAATGGGGCTGAGTTTCACATCTTCAATGCAAGGAATGGATTCAGTTTGAAAAAGATCACACTTTTACAGTGTGAGACTTAACAGGCTTCTTGTTTGGATGTCAGGTCCTTGTTCACCAAAGAGCATTCTAGCTTGCATGGGTATCACATTGATTTTAATTTATTGAAAAATACGATTCTCACTAATAAAAGAATGGCAATTATGTGATGCAATAAGAGGTGATTACAGTGGTAATCATTTTGCAATATGTAAGTGTATCAAATGAATAGACTGTACACCTTAAACTTAATGCTACATGTCAATTATACCTCAATAAAGCTGGGAGGAAGAGAAAAAAACATCAATTTTGGTAAATATCAAATCAGTGATACTGGTGTTAATCTTGTAATCAGGCTAAATCTTCCATTAAACTCAACAGGACAGTAATTTTTAGTTCGTGAATTCTACTTTTCAAATATATAAATGCCGCAGGTGGAATAAAATATCAGACAAGGATTTTCTGTGTCATTTTGTGTATCTTTGTAGCTAACTTTTTACAGTTATTTTCACCTCTTGAAACATGAAAGAAATGTTATGCAGATGTTCTTTAGACAATCTGGCCATTTGCTACAAAATCCAGCACAAATAAGCTGGGTGGTAATAATGATAAAAATGGTTTTCTCAGGAGAATAAATGTTGTTAAAGTGGCCATACTACCCAAAGTAATCTACACATTTAATGCAATCCCTATCAAACACCAATAGCATTTTTCACAGAAGTAGAACAAATAATCCTAAAATTCATATGGAACCACAAAAGATCCCAAATGGCACAGCAATCTTGAGAAAGAAGAAATCCAGAGGTATCACATACAATCTCAGATTTCAAGAAATACTTCAAAGCTATAGCAATCAAACTCTATCATACTGGCACAAAAACAGACACACAGGTCAAGAGAAAATAGAATAGAGAGCCCAGAAATAAACCCATGATTATATGATCACTCAATCTTCAGCAAAGAAGGCAAGAATACACGACGGGAGAAAGTCTCTTCAAGAAATGGCACTGGGAAAACTGGAAGCCACATGCAAAAGAATGAACCTGGACCACTTTCTTACATCATACACAAAAATAAACTCAAAATGGATTAAAGACCTAAATGTGAGACTTGAAACCATAAAAATCTTAGGAGAGCGCACAGGCATTAATTTCTCTGACATCAGTCATAGCAACGTTTTTCTAGAGATGTCTCCTGAGGCAAGGGAAACAAAGGCAAGTTGAACCACTGGCACGACATCACAGTAAAAAGCTCCTGCACAGCACAAGAAATAATCAACAAAATCCAAAGATAACCTACTGAATGGGAGAAGATATTTGCAAACGACATTCAATAAAGGATTAGTATCCAAAAAATATAAGGAATTTACACAACACCAAAAAAACCCACAAATAATTCCATTTAAAAATGGGCAGAAGACATGAACAGACAGTTCTCCAATGAAGACACACAGATGACCAACAGACACATGAAAAGATGCTCAACATCACTCACCATCAAGGAAATGCAAATCAAAACCACACTGAGATATCACCTCACACCTGTCAGAAGAGCTAAAATCAAAACCACAAGAAACAAGTGTTGGTGAGGATGCGGAGAAAAAGGAATCCTTGTGCACCACTGGTGGGAATGCGAAATGGTGCACCCACTGTGGAAGACAGTACGGAGGTTCCTCAAAAAATTGAGAACAGAATTACCATATGACCCAGTAATTCCACTACTATTTACCCAAATAATATTTAAAAAACCTAATTCAGGGGCGCCTGGGTGGCTCAGTCGGTTGAGCATCCGACCTCGGCTCAGGTCATGATCTCACAGCCTGTGAGTTTGAGCCCCGCGTCGGGCTCTGTGCTGACAGCTCAGAGCTTGGAACCTGCTTCAGATTCCGTGTCTCCCTCTCTCTGACCCTCCCCCGTTGATGCTCTGTCCCTCTCTGTCTCAAAAATAAACATTAAAAAAAAAAAAAACTAATTCAAAAAGATACACGTACCTCTCTGTGTTTACTGCAGCATTATTTACAATAACCAAAGCGTGGAAGGAACCAAAGTGTCCACTGATAGATGAATGGATACAATACAGAAGATGTGGTACGTATATACAATGGAATATTATTCAGCCATAAAAAAGAATGAAATCTTGCCATTTGCAACAACACGGACAGATCTAGAGGGTATAATGTGATGTGACATAAGTCAGTTGGAGAAAGACAAATACCGTATGATTTCACTCACTCATGTGGAATTTAAGAAACTAAACAAATGAACAAACAAAAAAAGAAAACAAAAAAGACTCGTAAGTACAGAGAACAAACAGGTGGGTCCCAGAGGGAAGGGGATGGGTGAAATAGGTAAAAGGGACTGAGAGTACACTTAGAGTGACAGGCACTGAGTATGTATAGAATTGTTGAATCACTCTATTGTACACCTGAAACTAATATAACATTGTATGTTAATTATACTGTACAGTCTTTAAAAATGGTTTTAAAAAAAAGAATGGCTAAAGAATAAGAAGAGTTATCTTTATGTGTCATCAATCAAGGGTTTACTGAGTAAAAATACATACACATATATATATATGCACATATATATATATAGAGTGTGTGTGTGTGTATGTATATATCTATGAAGAGAAAATTTAAAAAATGGTTTTCTCAAAAGAAAAAAAAGGAACTGCAATACTGGATAACATTTTTATACCTCGGAGCTATAAGGAAAAACATCAACAAACATAACTAAAGTTAAAAGAACAAAAAGAAAAAAAAGAACAATGGACTAGGAGAAAATATTTGCAATAAATACAATAGAAAAAGGATTTAATATCCATGAAGCTAGGAAAAAAATGCAACACTTACCAATGAATAAAACAAATGGCCATTAGAAAAGCGGACAAGTGATGTGGTCAGATATTTTCAAGTATAAACGATTGGTAAACACTAAAAGACATGCAGCTTCAGCAATACTCAAGAAAGCTTGGGAAGACAATGAATTTCTAGGTTCTCACCTATCAGACTGGCAAACATTTGAGAATATTCTTAACATTGAAAGTTGGTGACATGATGGTGAAACAGGCCTTCTGGGAGAAACCTATCACACTAAAAAGTGCACACCCTTTAATCAAAGCAACAATTCAAATGTTAAGAGCCTACCAAAGAAACTAACACATGGGCATACAGATGAATGTACAAGGGTATGTGCTATTTAAAACAGTGAGAAACTAGGTACTGAATAAAATATTATGACATACCTGTATTACGGAAAAATCCTGCACTACTAAAAAGAATATATGAAATGGATATAGCTGCAAGACTTATCATGAAGTGATAGAAATGCAAGTTACAGAAGCATGTAGTGTGACTATTCTTTATTTTTAAAAGTAAACGTATATGACATGTATATATATGCATGCATTATTACCATTTAAAATTTATTTAGTGCTAGCAGGGGAGGGGCAGAGAGAGAAGGAGAGAGAGAATCCCAAGCAGGCTCTGCATTGTTAGCGCGGAGCCCAAACTAATGAACTGTGACATCACGACCTAAGCTGAAATCGAGACTCTGTCGCGTATCTGCCTGAGACACCCACAGGGGCCCCTGTATATCCATGCATTTAAAGACTTTATAGCGGCTGCCTCTAGGAAGGGGAGTGGTGTTTGAGTGAGGGGGTATGAATGCTAAGGGAAGGACTTCTCCGTTCTCCGTTAATAAACTTGCTGTTTGAATCTTTTATAAAAGAAAGAATATGTTCACGTACTACTTGTATAATTTTAAAAACCCAAAATGAAGTAATATATTTGAAATTCCGGAAATAGGCCTAAATGTATATAGACAGTTAAGTTTAAACAATGGGAGGCCGTATAATTTGGAGAAACTAGATAACGATATGGAAAAAAAGTAACTCGGTTCCGTACCTCAACATATACTGAAATAAATCTTTGTTCTAAAAGGCTTAAAAATGCATATATTTTTTAATTGAAAACAACTGAGATAGGAAGATAAACTCATAACTAGTGAAAAAGTAGAGGAGATAAGCACAGTTTTAGTGGAGAGTGAACAATGTCAATCACAAATTGAGAATTAAAGGGAATGTTGTGTAAGAAATATCTGTGAACATAATGACGTATAAAAGCTTGATATCTTAAAATTTCAGAATAAACCATAAGATATTAGGACTTTCTTTGAAAAAAAAAACTTTAAGATCTGAAAGAATGAAGAAATGGAAAGAAATGCTATTTTTTTTAAAGGTTTTTTTTTTAATTTTTTTTAATGTTTATTTATTTTTGAGACAGAGAGAGACAGAGCATGAATGGGGGAGGGTCAGAGAGAGAGGGAGACACAGAATCTGAAGCAGGCTCCAGGCTCTGAGCCATCAGCCCAGAGCCCGACGCGGGGCTCGAACTCACGGACCGCGAGATGGTGACCTGAGCCGAAGTCGGACGCTCAACCGGCTGAGCCACCCAGGCGCCCCAAGAAATGCTATTTTTAATACATTTCTAAGTACAAACCCAACAGAGACTTATGGGACCTTTACAAATTATTCAAGAATGTATCCAGATGAACAAATGGTCATAAGTATCAGTGAATATATTGAAAGAGAACTGCACCCAAGGGGGATATTGTCTTATTAAGTATATGAACTTATATTAACGACAATAAATAAAACAGGGTGAAACTCATGCAGAAAGAGAAACACAACTTAGTCGAACAAACAATGAGTAAAAACTAAATCTCACTATGTATTATAAAGTTTATTCAACCAATGTTTAGTGAGTGACTACTATGTGCTAGACACCTACCACTCTACTCCGGGGCTACCTTGGTCAATAAGTCACATTCTCGGCTGGCTTACGTTCCGAGTGTGGGAAGAACGAGGCACATGAGCATGATCTTTTCCACCATCATAAGCTCTCTGAAGGAAATGAGCAGGATGGTATGATGGGGGTTACTTCAGATAGGCCGTCATGAAGGTCTCAGGATCTTGGACCGAGTCATGAACGCTAAAGAAGCGAGTCAATGAAGAGCTATAGAGGGAAGGGATTTGGGCAAGAGTGTTCTAGTGGACAGAGCAAGTGCAAAGGCCCTGAAGCAAAACTGCACTTGTGTCTGAGGAACAGAAAGAAGACTGAAATGGCTAGAGTGGTGTGAAGGTGAAAGTGAGTATGATGAGGTCAGACGGAGAAGGACAAAGGAGCCAGATCACGTCAGGCCTTGTAGGCTGACAGGGAGTTTGAATTTTACTCTAAACACATTATACATTAAGGTTTCTTCAACAAAGGGAGGTAAAATGGATAGTTTACATCGAATAATTCAGAAAAAAATGTTAGTTTTAACATAAACTAAAAAATATACAGAGAATTACTTTTGAGAAGAGAAATCATTTGTGGGCTAAGATGAAAGTGATGTCAATTATAATCGTGAGAGGTCATCTAATATAATATGCATCCTGATGCTGGAGTCATTAAAGTGTGAAAAAAATGTGCATCTTAGAACATATGTAATATAATACCATGAACCAGGTTCTAGACTTTACTGGACAAGTGGTTCAATTATGTTATAATAGGTGTATATGAAAAGAACAATGGAAATCTACACATGGAAAAAGTAGGCAGGATGATTAAAAATAAAAATTCAGACATCTGTGAGGCAGCACTCTACCCCAGAGTAGAAATTAAAAATGACACATTTCAATGTTAGAGGTAGGAAGACACATGAACTCAAATACTCCTGGAGACATTATAAATTAATATAGCTTTTCTGTATATCTATCTAGCAACCTGCCTTATAATTAGAAATATTAGTATCTTTGACTCAGGAATTCTGTTTTCTGTCTATTCGGTAAATTGGCCCAACGGTCCGCATAAAGACACGCAGTAGTTTTGTCTGTGTTAATTTAAAAAAAAAAACAAATGGAGACAATCTAATTTCTCTCCTACTCCCCTACGGCCGGATGGGCTAAGGACACTCAAACTGCCCCCACTGAAACGTTCTGCTTTGACTCGGTCCTGGAAAAGCGAGGTAGGTCGGGACACGCTGAGAAACAGAAAACGTGGCCTGGTCGAGTCCTCCTCACCACGTTTCCGCTGGAATATGCCAAAGCCAGGTGCCCCGCCTACGGCGAGCTCTGTTTCTCCAGATGCCCTCACGCGCCTTGCCCTCGGGTGTCCCCAGAAGGAGCTCATGGACATTCCCAGACCGTGACCCAGACACTCTGCTCAGCTGACCTTCTCTCGGAGGCCTGCACGGAGAAGCGGCAAGTGACACCAGCCTCCCTCAGCCGTCTGTGCTTTTGCCACTCAGATTTTCCAAACTAAGACAAACGGCAGTTAGGGAATATACATCACATGGTAAAGCTGTGAAGAGAAGCAAAGGGGTGAGCAACTCAAATGTCAGAGGAAGGATGCCACGGATGAGGGGATGGAAGCGAGGAACTGCACGCACAAGCCTGAGGGCACTAGGAGTGTACTGTTTCTTAATCTGGGTGCGTTTCATCTTACTGGCCTTTTTTAGACTTATCAGCACGGTTAGCGTTATTTTTTTGTATATACGTGTTTCACAATAAAAATAATTTTAGGGTCACCTGAGTGGCTCAGTCGGTTGAGCCTCCAACTTCGGCTCAGGTCATGATCTCACGGTTCGCGGGCTCGAGCCCCGCGTCGGGCTCTGTGCGGACAGCTCGGAGCCTGGAGCCTGCTTCGGATTCTGGGTCTCCCTCTCTCCCTGCCCCTCCCCTGCTTGTGTTCTGTCTCTCTCTCTCTCTCTCTCTCAAAAATAAACATTAAAAAAAAATTTTTTTTCAAATAATTTTAAAAACAATAATCTTACAGGGATTCTGATTGGGTTTTCAGTAAATGGATAATCTGGAAGTAAGGGACATCGTAGTGAGTTTTCTCAACAGGCAAAGGGTGTGTTTAATTCATTTATTTTGCTCTTTTTTCAGATTTTTGGTAGATTTTGAGAGTTTTCTTCATATACCTCTTACACATGTTTTACGTTTATTTCTTGATATCTTATGGACCTTTTTGCTTTTGTTGAGTGGGCCCCTTGAAAGATTTCCTTATTATTGCTAAGGAAAAGCTATTGATTTTTATATGTTAAACTTGTCCCCATAATGAACTCTATTAATAGCTCTAATGGTTTACCAGTTGATTGTTTCAGATTTCCTAGGTAGGTAATAATTTCATCTGTAATCATTATATATTCTGAAGCCCAGTAAAGCCAATCCCCAATTGCTGATCTTTTTCCCTCAAAACGTACTTTCACATTGCTTGGCCATTCATTTTTCCTGATAAATTTTCCCTTCACCAAAAGTTCTGTAAGATTTTCTGATGCAATTACACTTGGTTTCCCATTTAATTTATTGATTACTATTATTACCTTTGCTTGACTTTTCCCAACAAGCAGAGGACTTGTAGCTCCATTTATTTTAAGTATTCTTTTATGTCTTTCCTTTAATATTTTATAATTTTATTGGAATTAATGTTAAGTATTCCACACTAAATTAATTTCTAAACACTCAATATCCTTTATCACTATTGTGAGGGTTTTGTTTTTTTTTTGAAATTAAGGTTTTTTCTACCTGTTTTCACAGAAAAAAAACTTCAATTTTGATGAATTTATCTCATATTCTGCCATTTTGCCCACATCATTCATTACTTGGTATAATTTTTGCTGGTTTTTTTTTTTTTTTTTAAAGGTTTTCTAGGTATATAATCGGGCCATGTTATAGTGACAACTCATCTCTCTTTCTTCCTTTACCATGTTACTTGTTCATTTCCTTTTTTATAACTCATTACAAATGTTTGTTCAAATTAAAGTAAATAGTAAGAGATATCCTTGTTTTCATGAATGCCTATAGATTTCTCTCCTGAGAAAACACTGGTCCTTGGTTTTAAAACTAAAATTTGCTGGGGTGCTTGGCTGCCTCAGTTGGTACAGCGCATGACTCTTGATCTTGAGATAAGTTCAAGCCCTACACTGAGTGCAGAGTTTACTTTATTAAATGAATGAATGAATAAATAAATAAATAATAAACAAATAAACAAATAAATAAATAAATAAATAAAATCTTGGGGCGCCTGGGTGGCTCAGTTGGTTAAGCGTCCGACGTCGGCTCAGGTCATGATCTCAGTTTGTGAGTTCAAGCCCCACATCAGGCTCGGTGCTGACAGCTCAGAGCCTGGAGCCTGCTTTGGATTCTGTCTCCTGCTCTCTCTGCTCTTCCCCACTTGTGCTCTGTCTCTCAAAAATAAACGTAAACAATAAAATAAAAACAAATTAATTAATAAAATAAAATAAATTAATAAAACCTTGGAAAAAAACCCTAAAATTTGCTTCTTCTAGAAAAATAAACTAGGTACTGGAGAAAAGAAGAAAAATACTTTTCACTATATATTCTTGGTTCACCTTTTGAATCCTGAACCATCTAAATGTGGTTTATTTCCCCAACAACAAATAGTTTATGGTAAATAAATAAACATGCACTACATAATCAAATAAAAATGTTTCTTATTTCAATTCAAGAGCATTCTGGTGGGGCGCCTGGGTGGCTCAGTCGGTTGAGCGTCCGACTTTGGCTCAGGTCATGATCTCACGGTCCGTGAGTTTGAGCCCCGGCTCAATGCTGAGTCGGGCTCCATGCTGACAGCTCGGAGCCCGGAGCCTGTTTCAGATTCTGTGTCTCCCTCTCTCTCTGACCCTCCCCTGCTCATGCTCTGTCTCTTTCTGTCTCAAAAATAAATAAACCTTAAAAAAAAAATTTTTTTTTTAAATAAAAAAAAGAGCATTTCGGGAATATAATTTGGATAATCATTTCTCTCGGCATCTACTGATGCAACTCTATCAGTCTCCACTATTTTTCTTACTGCTGTAACAGACCCTAAGAACTAGTATACTGTAAATCAACACACACACACACACAAGCCAAAACATAAAACAAGAACCCTAGAGCCAACCAAGATTTAAGGCCACAATGCTTTTTTTTTTTAATGTTTATTTATTTTTGAGAGACAGAATGTGAGTGGGGAGGGGCAGAGAGAGAGCGAGACACAGAATTGGAGGCAGGGTCCAGGCTCCGAGCTGTCAGAACATAGCCCCACGTGGGGCTCAAACTCACAAGCTGTGAGATCATGACCTTAGCTCAAGTTGGACGCTCAACTGAGCCACCCAGGCACCCCAAGGCCACAATGCTTGTTAATGGGACAGAAAGAAACAAAAACCAGGTCTGGTGACTCCTTGCTACAAGTGATTATTGGCTAAGATTTTCTTTAGTAATTTTGTACCAAAACTAATATGCAATATTACTCAAAATATTTTTTTGCAAGGCTTTTGGATTACAAACCAATTACACTGTAAAATCGCTTAAGTAGTATGTTTTTATTCTCGGTTTAAGAAATACCTTTTACAAGATAGAGGTTTTATTATACTTCAACATTTAAAAAGAATTCTACCGAATCTATTAGGGAGACAGTTTTGTTTTTGTTTTACTTTTAAATGTTTACTTATTGAGAGAGAGACAGAAGCAGAGCATGAGCAGGGGAGGGGCAGACAGAGAGGAAGACAAACACTCTGAAGCAGGCTCCAGACTCTGAGCTGTCCACACACAGCCTAATGCGGGCCTCGAACCCACGAACCATGAGATCATGACCTGAGCTGAAGCTGGATGCTTAACCAACTGAGCCACCCAGGTGCCCCATACTTTTTAAAGTTTATTTATTTTGAGAGAGTAAGTGATTGCACGCGCACGCAAGCGGGTAGGGGCAGAGAGACAGAGAGAGACAGAATCCCAAGCAGGCTTTGCACTGTCAGTGCGGAGCTCAACTCAGGGCTCGAATCCACAAACCACAAGACCATGACCTGAGCTGAAACCAAGAGTCGGCCACTTAACTGACTGAGCCACCCAGCCGTCCCAGGAGTCAGTTCTTTTTTACACCTTTCTTATTTCATCCTGATGCTGGATTAAGAGCCTTGTTGTTGATCTCATTTGGTATTCATGTTCTGACGTCAGCTATTTCAAATACATTAGTAATACAACTATGCAGGTCATCCTCTAAAAACGTTGTTTTCTGACTTTTATCCTCAATATATTAGGCCAACTATTTGTTGATTTTATTGTCTTTTCAAAGATCAAACCTATCATTTTCCTTTAGTTCCTATTATTTTCACCCTTTTACTTATCTTCCCAAATCCAGTGCACACTATTTAATAAATGTCCATTACCTTATAAAGTTAATTTCTTTTTCTTGCTAATATAGATATTGAAGTACATCTCAATTTTTAAAATATATTATCACATATTTCCTTTTTATTCTAACACACTTATATGTACATTTCTATCGCATTCTACAGTTTAAAACACTATAAAATACATCGTCATAATTGAATCCTACAACCTGGTATTTCTACATTCAGATGGTAGGTCTGTGACTCAAATGCAGGTTCTATGATTCTAGATCTGGAGTTCTTTCTATTATACCACACTGACTCAATGTCCAATCTGACTCAGGTATTTTAAGAAAGGTTTTAAAATTATCTGAGGGATTAGTCTTTTTTAGGTTATTTATACTGTTATGTACGACAAGTGAATAAAATGTATGCACTCTTAAATTAATCACCTTAAATCATTTTCTGAATGTAAAGTTTGTATTTTTATAGCTAGAGAGTTTACTTTTCTGTTAGTTAGGTTTTAATGCAAGCTTCTACTTCAGTGCCTTCTACTTAAGTAACTTATTCGAGTCACTTAAAGGAAGCCTGCCTAAAATTTCACCTATAAAATGATGGAATTAGGGGCGCCTGGCTGGCTCAGTCAGTAGAGCATAAGACTCTTAATCTCAGGGCTGTGAATTCGAGCCCCACATTGGGTGCAGGATTACTTTAAAAAAAAAAAAAAATCTAAAATGATGAAATTATACTAAATTAATGGTTCTCAAGCTAGGGTCCCTAGGCATCTCAGTTTCCATGAAGATAATGAAAAAGGATCTGTAAGCCATTTCTAACTTTTAAAAAGCCTAAAAAAATCATGTTGATCTATGTTAAGATTGCACAGACTAACTAAAACATCAAGCCTCTTTGTCTTAGGCTACAATTACAAGTGAAAATAAAATGTATGAATTCTTAAATATCATTTGGTTTGATAGCTGAAGAAAATTTCTAAACATAGTGTGCTACTATAATTTATAATAAGAAAATATTTGGTATTCATGCCTATTTCTGGCCCAGGGCTCCTAAGTGATAAAGGAATTTGGAATTTCCTAAGTGATAAAGGTGTCTTGTTTATGTTAAGGTAACTTCTGGAAAGCACCTAAAGATGGGGGCCGGTTGCCAGGAAAAACAACCATTCAATCAGAGGATCAGAACTTTCAGTCCCACCCCAGATCTTCAGAAAAACCCAACAGGACAGGGTTTGGGAGCTTCCAGGTTAATGGAGATGGGAGAAAGTGGCCTGACTGGAAAGGGCATAAAAGCTCCATGCCCTTTCCCCTTTCCTTGCCCTGTGCATCCTTTTACAGTACGCTGGTAATCTAGTAAGTACAATGTTCTTCTAGAGAGTTCTATAAGCCCTTCTAGCAAATTAATCAAACCGAAGGAGGATGTCATGGGAACCTCTGATCTACAGCCAGCCAGTCAGAAGCACAGGTGACAGACAACCTGGACTTGTGAGTGGTGTCGTGTCTATCTATCTCCAGGTAGATGGCGTCAGAACGGAGTTAAATTTGTGGGACACCTGCTCGTTTGTGGGACACCACAGAGAACTGAGCTAACTGCTAGGTGGTGTCGGGGAAAGAAAACAGACAAATTGGAGTTGGGTGTCAGAATCATACCTGAAAACCAAGGGCAGGGAGAGAGCTGGGTAGAAACCAAGGAGTCCAAAAGTTCTAAGAGTTTTCACGGGTTGCTAGGAGCTTTCTTACAGTACCGTATGGTGGACACCCGGCAACTCTTACCAGTGTCAATAAAGAGACTGACAACAAGACCTACAGGATGGTTACGCAAAAATCCAGTGCGAATTCTTTACTGGCTGCCATCATTAGCTGACTACACATACCTGGATGAGGTCCAAGATTCCAAGTTCACTCTCGGATGAATCCACACAAAACACAAAGTACAGTGTAGCATAGTGCCGATAGATGAGTTTGTAGTCGGAGCCACCAATCAAACTGTGGAAAATGGGAAACATTTAAATGGCTGTATCCAAACTAAACACATGTCCAAGAAACCCTGTGCCAAAGAATGAGAACGGGCTCAACAGAAAGGGGAGGATGGGCCAAACAATAGGCCATTTCTCCCAGGGGACCAGCAACCAAGTTTGGCCGAGATGCCTAAAGCCCCTTGACCTCACCTTTTCTTCTGCCATCTTCCCAGGAACCAAACCTCTAGATGAAGCACAACCAAGCAACAGCTTCCAAAGGGAAGTGGGACTCTTCCTGGGCAGCTCAGGCACCCACCCGACACTTGAGGAAACAGCGACGAAGGCCACCCAATAGTAGACGTGTGGGTAGAAAACTGAAACCCATCGTTTACCTTCCACCTTCCAAGAAGTTACAGATGTTGTCATCTCGCTTGAGAACTAGGTGGAAGGTCTCTCGGACAATCTGCTGTTGAATTTCTTCTGGCTGTGGAATAAAATGAATAAAGTGACTCAGTGGGGAGGCTGAAAAACTACATTCTATGGATGGAGATACACAGGGAGAGAAATGCTTCCAAGCAGGGAATTATCGGAACATTTGGTACCAGTTTTCAGAAAAAAAAAAAAATAAGGAGTAAAGAAAAAATAAAAGGGAAATCTATGGAAAAATAGATTAAGACTCAGTTACAGGAATTAAGATAGGGTATATTTACCTAGATATCTAGACACTAACCATTATTGTCCTGATAGGTAAAGTGATACTTCCTTATAGTTAACAACCAAGGAAAGGAGAACTGATCAACTCTCCTAAAAGATCAAAGAATAACTAGAAGAGCAGTCCTGGAATATTTTGTCTTCCCCTAGAAAACATCTATGCCAACGTCAATAGGTCTAACCCTTCAAGGAGGTCAAGATGTAATCATGTAACTTTGTTTTTAAAAACCGAATTTTCCATCTTTTGCACTGGTAATATGGTATAATGGGGTGTTACCAACAAAGTATTACTGAGGAAGACAGAAAAAATTCTATTTACAGATTAGAATTTGGAATAGAGTTATACTTTTTTTTTTTAACTACTATATACAAGAAAGCTCAACTGTAATAACATCTCTTGATAACTTACACTGATTTCTATTTATACAGAGGAGGTTCACAGTAAGTATGGTTTTAAAAAAGGATGATGGCAGGAAGAAACTAATCATTAAGACAAAAGTAATAAAAAGCTCTAGACCAGTGACCTGGGAATGATATCAAAATACAGGTTCCAATTTAGTAGGTTTGGGGTAAGTCCTGAGACTGTATCGCATTCCAGGGGATACCAAAGCTGCTGGTTTGGAGATCACACTTTGAGTAGCAAAGCTTAAGAAAATCTTCAGACCGGACTTGCCCTTAGAGTCAGAAACTAGACTGAAGTAATGCTAATGCCTTCTTTCTACAGCACTGAATCTGTTTGAAATCACCAGTTATTTAAAAGAAAGAGAACCAAACAAGAAGATGTCATTGTGAAATTACTTTTCAGAACTTTGACTCAACATGGACATACAGTGGCCCTCTGTTATTTACTGAATGAATGAAGACTAGTCACTATAAGTCTGAGTACGCCAGGATGCTGTAAAGGATTAACTCTGCGTACTTGGAAACAGAAAACGTGCTAAGCATCAGCACTTTTTTAAGCTGACCAAAACAGCTTTCAAACCAAACAAAGCCTTTTACCTGACCCTAGGTGGAAATGGCCACAGAGGGAAAGTGGTATGAAACAGTAAAGCTAACTAATTTCTGATTTCAACAAAAAGACGGACTACCACTTGCTTCCAAGCCTCAAGTACTTTAACAGTCCCGCATATCTTTTAGTACTCTGCAGTTTTCAAGGTCAACTTTCACTCACGGGCTAACGTGGTTCTCATGAAACTCCTATGTTCTCTAAAGGTTTACAAAAGGCGAATAAGAACACGCCAAGATGTTCATTAGAGGAATGGAAAATTAAAACCACAGTGAGAACCCACTTTACACCCATTATAGTATTTTTATTCAAAAAGATAATAACAAATGTTGATAGAGAGGTGGACAAATTGGAACTCCTATACACTGCTGATGGGAATGTAAATTGGTGCAGCCACTGTGGAAAACAGTTTGCCAATTCCTCCAAAGGTTCACCATAAAGTTACCTTATGGCCCAGCAATTCTACTCCTAGATTTATAACCAGGAGAAATGAAAACATGTGCACAGAAACACTTGTACATGAATGTTGATGGCAGCATTCTTCACAAGAGCCACAGGTAGAAACATCAGCTGATGGACAATCAAAATGTGGTATATCCATACAATGGAATTTAACTTGGCAATAAAGAAGAATGAAGCATGAATACATGCCACAAGTGGGATTAACTTTAAAAACATACTAAGTGAAAGAGGCCACATATTGAATACCATTTATATCAAATGTCCAGAATAGGCAAATTGAGAGAAGCAGAAAGTAGACTAGTGGTTGCCTAGGGCTAAAGGAGCTAAAGAAGAAATTGGGAATGACTGCTAATGGGTAGTGGTTTCTTTTTGCGGAAATGGAAATGTTCTAAAACTGACCGTGGGGATGGTTCCCCAACTTTGCAAATGTACTAAAATCCACTGAACTGTATGCTTTAAACGTGAACGTTTTATGCTTTAAAGGTGAACGACATGTACGTGATTTATTTCTCAATAAATACCTAAAAAAAGAAAAAAAAAAAAGAAAAATTCACACACACACACACACACACACACACACACACAAATGCAAATACAAACTAAATGGTTGTAGTGAATGATCGTATTTTTATCTGGAAATAATTATTAAATGTAATCCAGCTTAAAAATTCTATGAAAAAGTAAAATTATTTTGTTCATTCCTATTTCACACACACACACACACACACACACACACACACAAAGGGAAGTAACACAAGGTCAATAGACACAGGGGTTAAAAAAAAAAAAAAAAAAGGTGAGCTGAGGCCCGAACAGTTTTCTGACTTTTAACCCTCTTGCGTTTCACCGATGATGTATGGAACATTTCTGAAACCTCGCCGCGAAGAAATACAACGCTGGGGGTCAGGAGACAAAGAATGATGTTTGTTTTCCCAGAGGAGTTTCTGGGGAAACTCAAATTTCCGTGATCGTTTATGGAGCCCTCACGCGGCAGCCTTTATAATTTCTCACCGTTTCCCACTTGGAAGCTGACTTTCTTCAACTCTACAGAAGGAAGGGTATCCAGTCCCTGGGCAGTCCCACCCAGCACTGAAGCAAAATAATCCCAAGAAAGCACGTTTCCAGATCTTTGGGCTAAAGCAAAAACTTTAATAAGCTGCATATTTCTTCCTACTCGTACGACCAACAAGATTAAAGGGGCTTAGATGGGTGAAGTTTTCAATGGGGCACACCCCCCCCCCAGCCGTCCTTTAGAGAGCCCCGAGACGCAAGGAGAAATGTCACTAAACGGCAGAGAGATGCAGGGGTAGGACGTGAGGCCCGACGCCGACCCCGGTCCCGCAAGGAGGGTGACGGGTGTGAGGGTCACGCCCGGTGCGGGAGCCCGAGGTGGGGCCGGAGGGAGGGAGGGGGGCGCGGACGCTCTGCAGGGACGTGACGAGGCTGGGCCGCACTCACGAAACGCTGGTAGAAGCGGACCAGCCGCGGCTTCCCGTGGTTGTTGAAAACCAGAATCGCTTGAATCATCTTTGCCGGCCACGTTCCTTTCAGCGCCGGCGGCCCCCACAAAGCATCTACTTCCGCCACAACACGGCCACTTCCGCTTGGTGCGCTGCTGAGCGCGGCCGGCGGAAACGTGCCCCGGCGCCCAAGGGGCCCGGCCGCGAAGAGTCCGGCTTCCCGGCACCGCAAGGAGAAAGCGCCAGGGTGTGCTAGCGGGGAGGGGGCGGGGGTCGGGCCGCTGCGGACCCCGAGGCTGGGCAGCGTCGTCACCTCGGCTGGCACCGGTTTGCCAGTCAGGGGCTGGCCAGGGCGCGAACCCGGATCTCTTGCCGTTCGGCCGGCGGGACCGCTTGCTGCAGAATCTCGGGCGGAGCACGTCGGGAAAGCAGATCCCGAAGCCGAAGTCCCTGACAGCAGCCGCGCCCCCGGGCGACTGGGCGGCGGGGGGCTCCCTGTTTCCCCGTCTCCCCTTCTCCCCGTCCACGCGAAACGTGCAGTCCTGCCTCTCCCCTTAACACTTGCAGAACGGTTCGCAGCGTGGAGATACCAGCCTATTTAGCCGTTGCCCGCTTAGGGAACGTGAAGTTCATTTTTGATTTTCAGTACTATATACATAACAACGCTGCAGGCAATATTAATGCCTGCTGGTGCAAAAGGGCCGTTTCTCCACGGTGGGTAGCGAGTGTTGGAATTAAGGAATCTTCAGCGCAAATCCATGTGACGATCCCAAATTTGTAGATTTCCTTTCTTCTTTTAATGACTTGGGGTGAGGTGGAGCACGGTCCTTTGTTGCAGTTATAGAGCTGCGAATAGGAATCACCTGTCCAAAGGACTGTTCTGCAGTGGGGAGCAAAAACCTTTGCGATATGTAGAACATGAGGCCCAGCATCTACGGTTTTGGAATTTATAATAAAAGGATTGTGGGATGTGTGAAAAGCCTCAAGAATGTTCATCTCAGCAATGTTAACTGCAGGGAAAAACGGGACACACACTAATCATTCCGAAACGAGATGATCCTTAAATGCATTGTTCTATCTGCAAATGAGGAATATTAAATGGTCATTAAAAACAATGTGAGGGGCGCCTGGGTGGCCGAGTCATTTAAACCTCTGACTCTTGGTGTCTGCTTGGGTCATGATCTCAGTTTGTGGGTTCGAGCCCCGTGTCCGGCTCCCCGCTGAGTGTGGAGCCTGCTTGGGATTCTCTCTCTCCCTCTGGCTGCCCCACCCCTGCTCATGCTGTCTCCGTCTCTCTCAAAATAAATAAACTTAAAAAATAATAATGTTGTGAAAGGTTTATGGGATAAATGTTCATGACATATCTAAGTGAAAAGATCAAAGTATGTACATGGATACCCCACTTTGTAAAAGACTGTAAGTAGATACACTAAAATATAAATAATAATTGTGTCTCATGGAACGGCAGCATCACAAAGGGTTCTGCACGGGCCACGGTAACAACACTGCCCTGGTTAGAACCCTAGCTCTGTTGACCACCTGGGCCCCTCGGGCAAGTGTCCTCATCCGTAGAACAGGCGTGGTATCAGTTTCGTTTACTGTAATACTAGACTTTTTTCTACTTGAAAAAAAAAAAAAACTATTCTCCTTAGACGGTTATAAACACAAAATTCGTTACTGTTTGTCACCACGTGGAGCATGGCATGTAACTGAGTTCCTACACAAGCGATTTCAAAAACGGTGGTGAAATTGTTATGTTTTTCATTTTTTGAATTTTCTAAAATACAAGAGTCTTACTCTTGTAGCCAGATTTTTTTTTTAAACTTAAACCCAAAGGCAGTCAATGCACACTGAAACTTGACGAAATGTTTCAAATGTTGAGGCAGAATATCAAAATTCTAAGACAAGAGTAATGAGGGGTACCTAGCTCTACAAAACCTTAAAGCCGCCTATGATAGTTCAAATCGTCACTACAGGGAGACTTATTGAAATGTAATAACTTAGGTATAAAATGACTTTAGGGGCGCCTGGGTGGCTCAGTCAGTTAAGTGTTGAGCTTCCGACTTCGGCTCAGGTCATGATCTCATGGTTCATGGGTTCGAGCCCCATCAGGCTCTGTGCTGACAGCTCAGAACCTGGAGCCTGCTTCAGATTCTGTGTCTCCCTCTCTCTCTGCCCCTCCCCTGCTTGTGCTCTCTTTCTCTCTCAAGATAAATAAACATTTAAAAAAATTGTTTTAAATAACTTTAGTATATGATATAGGAGACATCCTAACTTCAGAGGGGGAAGGAATCCAATAACTATGTTGAGATTACTGGTTAGCCATTTGAAAATAATTATCTTGCTTATCTTACTTCCTACCCTTTCACAATTAAAGGCAGAGTGGATTAAGGAGTTAAATGTAAAACCATATAATAACCAAAATGGAAGAAACAGAAATTGACAATATCTAACATCTGAAAGGAGAATATAAGCTTAGAAGCGATACAAATCACAAAAAGTCAACAGATAGCTCTATACAAAGATTTTTATGTTTGTAAAAAATCCCCTTTTTTAAAAACAAAAGAGGTTGTTAAAATACGGTAAATGGTTATATTTAAAATATAAATAACCGAAAGCCCCCCCCCCAAGTATATAAACAGGCAAAGAAATTGAGGAAGCAAAGAGGAAATATATCTAGGAAATGAACATGAAAAAAAAGTTTAAGTTCACTATTAACGGGGGAAAAAGCTAATCAAAATTTAAGATTTAAATTTAAGTTTGGGGCCCAGTCGGTTAAGCTGCTGACTTTGGCTCAGGTCATGATCTCACGGTCTGTGAGTTAGAGCCCCGCATCAGGCTCTGTGCTGACAGATCGGAGCCTGGAGCCTGCTTTGGATTCTGTGTCTCCCTCTCTCTCTGCCCCTCCCCAGCCCGCACTCTCTCTCAAAAATAAACGTTAAAAAATTTTTTTTAATAAAAAAACTTGTTTTATTTTTACCTGATCAAATATCATTTTTTAAAATGTTATCACACTCAATTCTGGCAGGGGAAGCATGAAAATGGGTCTCTCCTACATTGCTGGTGAAATTATAATTTAGAATAACCCTTTGGGAAAGCAAATTTGATGATCTAAAAAGACCTTCACAAAAAACTCCTAAATTCCCAGGAATCTGACTTGCGGGAATCTGTCCCTAAAGAAATAACCCCAAGATACAAAAATATGGCATGGTGGGGGTGGGGAAGAGAGGGCAGGAGGTGGGGTAGGGTGGGGGAAGCTGTATGGGTGAGACTGAGGGAACTATATAATCTAAAACAGTTGTATATAATTATATAACAGTATATAACCTAAAACATTAATTATTTTAGCTCCAAATAGGAATCAATTACCCCCAAATTGGGCAGTGACAGAGCTATGAGAAGGCAGTCAATCTTAAAAAACAATGGTTATGAAGACTGTGTAGCAACATGGAAAGCGATCATACAACACTAATGGAAAAAGGATTATGGAATTTTATGTGTAGGTATGGTATGACAGCAACCATGTCCAGAACTTGCATATTCCATGGGCGGGCCACTCCCCCACCTCCGCTCTGCAGGTGTTCTTCTGTTGCTGGGAAGTCCCTTTCCTCCTCCACCTGAATTTCTGTCCTGTCCGCTCCCGCCGTTATACACCAAACCACTCTAGCCCCGTCGCTGTGAAACTGTAGCAGCCCCAGTTGGATTCGTTACTCTCAGGTTCTCTGCAGTCAAGTGATCTTGGATATAAACAAATCAAATCTTATCACTCTCCCCAGAATCCCTGGCTTCCAGGAAATTAAGGATAAAGTCCCAAAGTACTTAATGTGATAAAGATGCCAAGGCTGACCTCCAGCCTCATCTCAAACGACTTCTACTCATTCTCTGAGCTCCAGCCACAAGGACCCTTCCCTTCCTCCCTTCCTCTCCACCTTCCTTCCTCTCCACCCCTCCCCCCGCCCCCCCAAGACACCAAAGCCATTTGTTGTCCAGGTCTTCCCCTATCGACACACTGGCCCTCCTTTTTTGGAATGGTGACCTGCCTATATGACCTTGCCATACCCTTTGGCCACGGTGCTTTGGGCAGCAGGATCCCTTCACAGGGTGCCTCTAGTCAATATCCCCAGTCCTCGGGGCGCCTGGGTGGCGCAGTCGGTTAAGCGTCCGACTTCAGCCAGGTCACGATCTCGCGGTCCGTGAGTTCGAGCCCCGCGTCAGGCTCTGGGCTGATGGCTCGGAGCCTGGAGCCTGTTTCCGATTCTGTGTCTCCCTCCCCCTCTCCCCCTCCCCCCCTCCCGTTCTTGCCCCCTCCTTCCCCCCCAAAAAAAAAAAAAAAAAAAAAAAATGTTAAAAAAAAAAAAAAATCCTTATTAAAAAAAAAAAATATCCCCAGTCCTCTTGCTGCTTAACCACTTCCCTGGCCATCCCCATGGTGGAGGTTCCAGCCAGCCCCATTCAGACACAGGATACCAGGGAGGCACCTTCTATAATGGTTGAGGTCAAAGGTCACAAGGATCTGAACTAAGAAAAGGGCAACAAGAACAGAAGAGATCTATGAGCAGCCCAGTGACCCATGACTTCAGGTGGCCCCAATGGAGCGCTAATCCCAAACCTCACAGTCATATCATCGAGCACTGGCTCAAATATGCAAGAAGGTAAATGAAAACTGGAATCAAGATAATAACTGCTGGAGGCATAATATTACCTGCTCAACTGCTAATCAGTAGGACTGACTTCAGCCTGGGCAGGTCAGCAGTCAAGGATTTAGACAAGTTCCCTCAAGTCTAGGAATATAACCCTACTTCACAGGGCCAGGACTCCTCGGGCCCCTGAATTCAAGGTCCTTCTATAGGCCAAGGAAGCAAAGGACAGGGGAAGGAACATAAGCTTTGCTTTGGACATCTCTGGATTTGAATTCTGGCTGTTTCACCTATTAGCTGTGACTCTGGGCCAGTTGCTTCAACCTCTCTGAAGCCCCCTTTCTTCCCTGTTACATACACGTGGAAGCAGAATAAGCCAGTAAAGAATACAGAGTTTGAAATCTGAGTGCCTGGGTTTAAAGTCCTCTCTCCTCTATATACTACGGATGGAGCCTGTAAGTTTCAAAATCATACAAAAAAAAAAAAAATGGGAATAATAATCACATGCACCTTAAAAAATAATCACAGGTACCTCATGGGATTGCTGTGAAAAGTAAGATTTTGCCAGCGCTGAGCAAATATAAGTTTCCCCCACTATGCAAAAAGTACAGCAATCCTATGAAACTTTTTATAAACTGAAATGGTAGAAAGTGAAGAAACAATGGGAAATTTTTTGAGCATTCACTTAGGCTTTCCTGAAACCTTAGGGCACATCTTGCTAACGCATGCCCATAATCGACTGAGGTGAAGCAGGTGCTCATAGACAGTTCAAAGCTATGGGGGCTGGATGCCGAGTGTCATTCCCAGGGAAGGAGACTCATGGGGCCACTCTCGCTGCTTGGGGTGTGCCCAGCCTCTGTAACGGCTCGCGGCAAAACAAATGCTGAACACAATTTTCAGTTTTTGCCTTTTCTCATAAAAATGAAAACCCCCTTCAGATTGCTTTCGGTTAGCAAAAACAGGTACTAAGGTAGGTCTGTCATAAAAGCCAAGGGTCATAACACGAACTTTCTTAAAGCGGGGGACATCTGTACTAGCATCAGGAAGCGGGCTGTAATTATTAACACGGAAAGCATCTAGTGCTGTGTTTGATACATCAGGGGACTCGTCACCGCCCCCTCTTGTCCCCGAGGCAAGCAGGACCCACATGCCACCACGTCTGTGCCCATTCTTGGGACGTGTAGAAGTCAATTCCACATCTCGTCACAGATCTGGGTGTGGGCCCACTACCCAGCAAGGAAATGTTCATGATCAAAAAGACACGGCTTCCTTCTTACAGGATCACCGCTCAGTTGGAAGACTGTTCACACCTGACGTAACCCAGTCAGCATAAAGGAATCCTTTTCTGAAAATTTACTCATTCGAAAAAAGTTCTCAAAGTACAAAAAATGAAGACAAAGATGTTATCAAAATGTGGCCTGGTAGAGTGAGTCTGAAAGGTAGGGATCAGCCAGCCATACCTGTGAATGTGCTAGGCCTCCCAGAGAGCAGCCCCAGGAAAGCAGCCAGGGAGGTCAGGAGACAGGAGCCCCCCGTGTGGCAGAGAACCAGAGGGGGGATAAAGAATTGGCAGCTGTAGGGGAAGAAAAGGGCACATGGGGGAAAGGGAGGTGTGAACGGGAGAGCAGAGGCTACACCACTGGGCACTGGGGAAAAGCGACAGGTGTGCAGGGAAGGCAAGAAATACAACAAGGACAGAGGAAGGAACACCTGAGGCACTCTGCATGCAGATGAGGGACATTCCCCAAGTCTACGCCAAGACCAAGTTCAATTCCTCTGACTGCCCAGGGGGGGACCCATCCACTGCCTGCCTCTAGAAACAAGGCTGCCACTCAGGGCAAGGGCCACCATGAAAATATCTAGAGACGGGCCCACCATGAGCCACAGCATGGGGCCCCCACTGCTCATGTCACGGTCTGGGATTTGGTTTTAGCAACGCTTATTCAAAGGGTATTCCATGGCGGCTGTAGGGAAGAACCAGGTAAGCCGAGCTCCAGAGTAGACGTTGATGGAAGAAATTCTCAGCAGCGCTGGTGGGACCCAGAGGCGACCTCAGTCATCCTGCGAGTTAAGTAAAGAGGTGTGAAGAGAGCACATTTCATGAAAGTCTTCTACAAGGCATCAGACAAACAAGGGTTCAACCGAGTGGTACCAATGGGGCCCTCGGCCATCCTCCTTGGCTATCCCTCATTAGAGCTGGCCCAAGGAGCTGGCCTGGCAGCCCTGATTATTTTTCATTCCGAGACTCCCTTTAGTAAGACAAAGGGGAATCCAGACCCTCTACTCTTCCTGCCCTGCTTTCTCTGGCAAATGTCATCATTTGCCATGGGTGAATAACCCATTTTTCAGTGACTTTGTTGTAAATGTTCAATTTGGGGCCTTTTGACATCAAACTTTCAGGTGAAATATGCTTCAGGAAAACACATCAACTGCAGATAGGCTAAGGATGGACTGGGGGGGATGATCCTTGGCAGAAAAAAAAAAAAAAAAAAAAAAAACCCAGTAAAGACCAAGCCAGGCATTTTTCAAGCCACTTGGGGCAGGAAGCCAAGAACAAAGGAAGAAAAAAAAAAAAAAAAAAAAAAAAAGCTCACTCAGCTCAGCTGCCACAACATGGCTAATGTGTTCACTTGAAGTGATAATGTTTGGAGATGTAATGGCATCAGGTTTCCCCGGTTTCCCTGTGAATTCCATTCTTTCCAGCCCTTGCTTTTATCCATCTTTGGAACTTTCTTGTGGATTGGCACGGTTCAGACCTACCGAAAAGAAAGGTCTCTCAGGTTGTCACCCTTCTTGCCTCGAAAGGAGTTTTCCCGAGGCTAACACATTCTCAGAAATTCCATGAACACCAAAGCTGGGGGGGGGGGTAAAATTGATGCTGCCGTGTCCTTGTCCTACACCCAACCACAACCTACATGTACGAAGCTCCCGCCAAAAGATAAACCGTACCAATGCCAGGCCCATAGACATCTCTCTCGACCTACCCACTCCTCGTCCTCTGCCCCGTCCCCCTGCTCTCGGATCTCCGCCGTGGCCTCCTCCGAAGACTTTTGGGCCATGATGTTGTCCGTCCAGGATGCTCCTGTCTTTCCATCACCAGCGAAATTACACTTGGTCACTGTTCCAGCCTCAAGTTTGGCTAATGACTCTGAAAGAAGGGAAGAAGTTGAACGGCTTGTCTTTCTATAGTGGTAAAATAGTGGGGGGCCGGCCTGCTCTGCTGGGTACCCTAGGCCCGGGTTAAACCACTGCTCTCTTCAGTGCCCTCAGGAAGGCCCTGAGTGTGACCCCCAAGGCACTAAATAGGAGAGGTCACCCTAGGGAACCACGGGATTGGGCGGCACCCCAGGATCCAGAGTGTCTAGGCTGCTGGCCCCAGGGCACTTGTCCGGAGACTTAGGAAGAAGTCTCGGGAATAAGCAGACCTGGCCCACTCACGTGGGTTCTCAGCAGGTGGGGTGGAGAGCCCTAAACAGGAGGCCGGGAACCGCTATGGGCCATGGGGACACGAGACCACGTCAGGGCTGCACTGCTCACCCAGGAAGGGGCCGTCGCCTCGGGTTTTCAGCCGTACCCCGATCCCCAGCTCGAGCTCCATCGCCCCCATCTCTGACTCGGGCATCCAGAACGCCACCGTCTGGTCGGGGGTGAGGCTCTCCGTCAGCGCAAGCAGTTCTGGCTTTTGTACCAGGCTCTTCAGCGCCTCGGGCGTGAGTCTGTCCGTGTCCCCCGCAGCTTCCACCTCTGCAGGCACACAGCACAGGAGGGTCACAGCAAGCACTCAGGGAGGGTCTTTTGGGAGCCAGGGGAGACCTGAGTGTCTGACGTGCCCACAACCACCTGAAGGCAGGGCTGTGCGGGCCCGCGGTGCCAGGAGTCATCGAGGCTGTCCTGGCAGGTGACTTCTGGCCCCGGGCTCTGGAGCCAGGCTGCCTGCTGCACATCTGCTCACAAGCCACGTGAGCACGTGCAAAGGTGACTCAACCTCTCTGTGCCTGACAACGAGGGATAAAAAGGGTACCTAATGACAGGGCGGACATGAGGTGTAAACGAAATGACACCCGTGAAGCACTTAGCACAGAGTCGGGCACGTGGTAAACCCCCAATGAGCGTAAATGTTTTCATTATCCCTTTTTTTTTACACGGGAGAAAACGATGGCTTAGAGAGGTTAGGTGATCTGCCCAAGGTCACACAGCTGGTCAGCGGAGGAGGCAGGATTCAAACCCTCTACAAAATTCTGCCTCCGCACGGATTTCCCCCTGCCTAGACAGGGTTCTTCTCCCCAGGCTCTCAGGATCTCCTGGCTGGGCTGGGGTCTGTGGAAGGAGCAGCGAACTACGGGGTCCACATACTCTCCCCTGGCCGGCTCACCCCAGCCCCGGCAGAGCTCGGAGGCTCAGGGGGGGGATCCCAACAGCCTCACCTACCTGCCCTGAATGTCCCAAATCTGCAGATCCCGGGTCGGGTCCGGCGGGGGGCGTGGGGTGGGATGAGGTGATGGTCCGAGACTGAGAAGTGAGGCCTCACAGGGCTGGGAGGACTCACAGGCCCCAAGAGCCCAGGAAGGTGTGCACAGCCACCCCAGCTCAGCAACTCGGCGCGGGCTGGCAGGCTGGCCTCTCCACGCCGAGAGCCAGGGGCAGCGAGAGTAGCGCACCAGCCGTGGAGGCCGGACCCTGTTCCATTCAGGGTGTAAAACCTTGCCAGGTTCTGTCGGGGACGCCCTCTCGGGTTCCCCAGACGCCGCGCTCCCACCAAGGCCTTTCAAACTGCTCCTGGTTCCTCAGCCCTCACCCCGCCCAACGTCCCTCAGACAAACCACCTCTCACCTCCACTCCCCAAGGTCACGGAAGCCCGAGGTGGGGTGCCTTCCCGAATTCTGGCTTTGACACCCACTACTCCAGACCCCCCTCTCCCCGAGTCACTGGGAGCACTTCACTGTGAGCCCACTGGATGCTCCACGGTCCTGGCCTTGCTGGGCCTCAGGCAGCACCTGACCCCACTGCTACCCCCCCTCAGAGAGACACATGCTCCCACTTCCCTCAGACCTCTGCAGGGGTCCCTCCTCTGGTTCCTAGTGGGCTCCTGCCTGGCCTCCCGGGTGACTCCATATCCACTCTCACAGCTTCCGTACTTGCAATGTGTGATGGGCCCTAAACGTGTGCCACCAGCCCCGCCTCCTTCCTGGGTTCCAGCATTGTGCCTCCAAGGCCCCAGCGGGCATCATCCTCTACCTAGAGGTGCAACCACGTGTCCCAGACAGAACTCTTCTCCTCACACCTGCGCCTGAGCCCAAACCCCAGGGCCGTCCCTGACCCCTCTCTCACTCTCCCCGTCTCCAAACACTGAGGCCGCTGTGCCTCCTCTGTCCCGAGTCTCTCCAGTCTCTGTATCCTCACTGACAGGACCTTAATCTGGCCACCACAGCCTCCTAACAGGCCTGCTGGTCCCCCCTGGGATTTTTGTTAAGTTTACTTATTTTATTTATTTATTTTTTTAGGAATCTCTACACCCAACATGGGGCTTGAACTCACAATCCTGAGATCAAGAGTCACATGCTCTTCTGACTGAGCCAGCCAGGCACCCCTCCCCCTGGGAGGGGCTTTATTTATTTTTTTAAGTTTATTTATTTATTTTGAGAGAGGGAAAGAGCATACTTGAGCAGGGAAGGGGCAGAGAGAGAGGGGGAGAGAGACAATCCCAAGCAAGCTCTGCACTGTCAGTGCAGAGCCCAATGTGGGGCTCAAACTCACGAACTGTGACATCATGGCCTAAGCTGAAGTTGGATGCTTAACCCACTGAGCCACCCAGATGCTCCCCGCTCCACCCCGGGATTTTTTAAAACCGTTCTAATCACATCCCTGCCCTACTTAAAACCACTCACAACAGGACTCCCTTGCATTCTCGATCAGGCATCCTTCCGGGGCCCTTCTCCACCTGGCCCCTGCCTCCCTAAAGGCTTCTCCTCACCTGCATCAGGAGCCCCCAGTTCCCAGCATGCTTTGGCCTGCAACCCCCTCCTGCAACACCTTTCCAAACCCCAGCACCCTGCTGATTCCTGCTTTCCTTTCAGCTTTTTGCACTGGTGTTCCCCCCTCCAGGCCCGCCCCCGACCGTGCCTGCCTGGGCCCAGAGCCCCTCCTCTGTCCTGTCCATCTCCTCTAAGGGACTGAGGACATCTCGAATGCAGGTCCAAATCTTGTTTGTCCCTGTGGTCCCTGGACCCTGGCATGTGGCTCAGGGCCTGGCAGAGGGTAGATGCTCATTAAATATTCAGAGAATGAACGGACAACTGAAATTATGAATGAATAAACTGATAGAGGGATGGAAGGATTCTCACTCAACCTCCAAACCTTCTTCCACAGACAGCAAAGCGGTCCCTGTAGAGCCACAGTTGGAAAGAGGAAGGAGGTCCAAGGGCCTAAGAATCGTATGGAATTTGGGCAGGAAGATGAAGGCTGCCAGGGGCCTGGCCTGGGCTCTGCACAAAGGCAGTGAGAGCCCAGAGCCAGGTTCTCGGACGCCTCTGCCAGGCTGCAGGAGTCAGGCCAGCCAGGCCCCTGGGATTGAGGTGGGGCACTGGGGATCCTCTGAGTGAATGAGGGGCAGGAGGAGTCCGGCCAGCAGGCCCCCAGGCCAGACACGGACTCCAAGGCTGAGCGGACACTCATTAGGGACCAAGAGACACAGCAAGGCCACAGGGTGGGAGGGCCCTGAGGGAGGAAGGACGGAAGATACCTACTGTAGGACGACATGAGGAAGCCCGTGTTCACCTTCTTGGTGGCACTGAAGTTGGGCTCGATTTCGTTTCCCTTGGGGTCGAACTTCCGGCGATGGATGCGACTGGGCCGGATGTAGAGCACGTAGTAGCGCTCCTGGGGCCGGAGACAGGGAGGGCGCTGTTTCACTCCCCCCACCCTCCAACACACACTCCCCACAGGGCTCCGCTGCGAGCCCCCCAGCCGCCCCCTCCACCCCGAATCCCACCTCAGCTCCCAAAGATATTCCAGTTGGGCAGATGCCCCCCCCCCATATTCGCTCATTTATCCAATCACGTGCTCAGTACGCACCTGCCTCACATAACGAAGCATGCGTGCTCCTTGCGGCCGTGAGACGGCAGGCCCCCCGCCTGACCCCAAAGTCCCCACACGGCCAGAGACACAAAGCACATACAGAAAACCATAACCCAAGCACCGAGGACCCCAAATACCATGATGCAGGAGTGGAGGAGGGCAAGGGTCATAGAAAGGGCACTGAGGGGCGCCTGGGTTGCGCAGTCGGTTAAGCGTCCGACTTCAGCCAGGTCACGATCTCACGGTCCGTGAGTTCGAGCCCCGTGTCGGGCTCTGGGCTGATGGCTCGGAGCCTGGAGCCTGTTTTGGATTCTGTGTCTCCCTCTCTCTCTGCCCCTCCCCCGTTCATGCTCTGTCTCTCTCTGTCTCAAAAATAAATAAAAAACATAAAAAAAAAAAATTAAAAAAAAAAAAAAAAAAAGAAAGGGCACTGAAAGCTCCGAGGGAGGGCGGCCATTATGCCGCTTCCGACACGTGTTGGACCTGGGGCTAATCCCTCCTAGCCTCAGTTTCCCCTGTTGCGTCGGGACAACGTGCTGTCTACTTTCAGAAACGCGGCAAGGGCTCGATGAGATACTAGACGCAAGCACAGTGTAAAACGTAAAGGGTGCTGCAAATGCTGTTTGCCAGCTACTCTGGCCAAAGCGGGTGGGTCACATGCTCCTGGACACTGGAGAAGAGGAATCCACCTCCTGGCAAGGTCTCAAAGCATGGAGAAACCTGCAGCTTCCGGGGAAAAGGGAGTAGGGAGAATATTAAAAGCCTGGGACAGGTACGAAATAAAAGTCAAGGTCTGGTGCGCATGTCTGAGCAACAGAGGCTAGTCAGAGGCCTCGTGGGAGCCCAGGCTGGGAAAGCAAGTAGCACTGGTTTGAAATGGGCCTTGAGTTGGTATTTGGAGTTTGGACTATACCTGATAGACAAGAAGGAATCCCAAAAGGTTTGTGTGTGCGTGTGTGTGTGTGTTTTAAATATTCTTCAACATTTATTTTTTGAGAGCGAGAGAGAGAGAGAGAGAGAGAGAGAGACAGAGTGTGAGTGGGGGAGGGGCAGAGAAAGAGAGGGAAACACAGAATCCGAAGCAGGCTCCAGGCTCCGAGCTGTCAGCACAGAGCCCGACATGGAGCTCGAACTCACAAACTGTGAGATCATGACCTGAGCCGAAGTCAGACACTTAACCGACTGAGCCACCCAGGCACCCCATGAGGGAATCTCGAAAGGTTTTTGAACAACAGTGAGACCCTCCAATATGTCTTTCAGGAAACAAGTGACCGGCAGGGCAAGAATGAGCGTTGGGGGCAGCTGGAAGGTTTGATGAGGACAGGCTAATTTTCTGAGGCCCCATCAGCCTAAGGCCAGTAGAAAGAGAAAGGGGAGGGGTGGGAAGGGATGGCCAAGGTAGAAGGACCAACAGGACCAGGCACTGCTTCCCGGGGGGAGGCTGGAGGAAGAGACAGTAGAGGTTTGCAGGGGTCTAGTGCATTATCATCAGAAGGGAGAACTCAGAGAAGGCAAGTGTGGGCAGGGCTGACAGAACGCTCTGCCCCAAGGGCAGCGGAGGGAGGCCGGTCCCACATCAGCCTGGAGCTACTGCTGGCCCTGCCAGGCAGGCTGGCTGGGGGCTCCGGACTGCTGTGTCCACCCTGCTGGCTGGCACCCTAAGGAGGGGGGTGGATGCAGCAAAACACCTCTTGGGCGAAACTGGTGCCGAGCTGGGAGTGGAGGCTTTTCCCGGGGCTGCAAGGCAGCAGCGGGCTCTGAGCCCCTGGGACGAGCTCAGCTTTAGAGAACAAGGAGATAAGGTGGTCAGCACACCGAGTGGGGCTGTTAGAAAGGGGGTGGAAATTCAAAACTAGGGCTCAGGAAAGACACGGGCAAGTATCGGAGGGTGAGCAGTGGGTGTGTCTGTGGAGACCTGAGATGGCGTGGTGATGGAGGGCACGACCCCAAGGGTGTGAGGGGGCAAGCGGACAAGGGCACGGACATGGGAACTGAAGCCCCAGGCGGGGTCAGCAATGCAGACTTAATGTGGAGGCTGGACAAAGGCCCAGAACACAGCTACCCTCCTCCCACCCCAACGTCCCTGCCTGTATGCACGAGGAGGCCCAGGTCCACAGCAGTGACCTGCTTTCTAAAAACCCCACATTCCAAAGTGCCCAGCCACACACAGTGCTGCTCAAAGACGAGCGAGCCCAGGCCAAGAGAGCCACCACTTTGCAAATGGAGAACTTTAGGTCTCCTTTCAACAACAAACTCCACCAGTACATTTTCAATGATTCAGGGGCGCCTGGGTGGCTCAGTTAAGTGTCCGACTTCAGTTCAGGTCATGAACTCACGGTTTATGAGTTCGAGCCCCGCGTCGGGCTCTGTGCTGACAGCTCAGAGCCTAGAGCCTGCTTTGGATTCTGTTCCTTCCTCTCTCTCTGCCCCTCCCCCACCTCTCTGTCACAAAAATAAACATTAAAAAAAAATTAAAATGAATCAATTCCAAAAAATTCAAAGGTGACATGACCTCCCAGGAACAAACCTGGTCCCCAAAAGGGGAAGGTCACTGCTGACCCATCAGGCCCCAGGGCAGTGGGAGCTACCAGACCACTTCCAGAAGCCAGGAATCTGGGCCCTTGACCCTCCCAGAAAACAGAACCCCTCATCCTGCCCACCCAGCGAGGCTCCCAGCCCTTTAAACAGAAGCAATGGGACCTCTTTGGAGCACCTTCCAGCCCACACAGCACCCACAGCCTCAGTCCTGAACCGGTCACCTCACCCCTTCCTGCTCTCAAACCTCCCAATCCGAGCCCCACTCACCACTGGGGTTAGTGCTGATCTGTGTCCTCAGCAGGAACCCAGGCCCCGTCATCTGTCCTCTGCCCAACGCCAAAGTCACCTTTCCACTCAGTGGTCCCTTTCGGCTGCTATCGCCCCACCCACTCCCCACCTGCCCTGTGAGCCCCTCCCGGGAGGAACTGGACCCCAAAACTCAGCACTGATGTAGTCAAGCACCGGGAGATCTGCCGGTGGGTGAGGACCATGAAGGCAGCACCCTGCTAGTGTCCCCAGGAAAGCGTCCTCACCTTCCTACCACGGGCATCCAAGATGCTGTGCCGAGACACGTCCACCAGTTCTCCCTCCAGCAGGACGCCATTTCCCCTGGGGATGGAAAGAAGGGATCAGCTGGTTGTGTCAGTCCTCAGGGAAGAGGCGTAAGTTCAATGGCCCAGGGCAGAGTGTGCACTGGGATAGAAGCAAGGCCCCCAAGTGTCTCCTATTCACCTGACTCTCAAACGCTGAGGCACTGCCCAGAGAGTGGAAGGGACCTCCTCAAGGCTGCAAGACCAAGCTGTGGCCCCTCCTGCAAGGGGTTACTGTAACCAGAGCCTCAGTCTTCCTATCTACAAAATGGGAGAATAGCCACCTCACTCTGAGTCTTGTGATGATGATGACAGTGCTAAACTATTAAGTGCTTACCAAATAGAAAGGATTTTACTTCTTTATTTAATCAAACTTGAGGGAGGGGTCTAAGCTGCTGTAAAGGATCTTCCCTTTTCACCTGTTTTAAAACACTTTCTATTCCTCTTGTCATCCATATGCACTTAGAGGTGGCGAAACCCCAAACCAGAAGTTTTATGAGTAGCCCAAGATCGTGGGGTCCCTCGCAGAGAGTTCCTAGCTCCCCACTTCCCGCTTCTAGTTTTCACAAAACCTGGGGTTTCCCTTTTAGAGCCACAGAAATGGGAGAGGGCGGGGACACGGGACGGGATGGGGGAAACTCTATTACCTGCCCCTACCGACCCCTCACCTCCAGATTCCTTAGTGTTTGTACCTGCAGCTGGCATGGCCCACGTGTTCTCAAAACCTCTGCGTGGGCGACCGCAGGGCCTCCCCTCCACCCCATCCGGATCCGGATCCCACACGCGCCTCCAGGCAGGCATTGCCCTCCCGCGGCCGCGCCACGCCAGCTCCCCCGCGCCGTTGGGATCGCTCCACGCCTTCGTCCCTTCCGGGGCGGGAAGTGCGGCGGGCGGCCTGAACCAAGGCCCGCGGGCAGGGCGGCGAGGCAAGTGGCTGGGAGTTTTACAGTCGCGACAGGCAGGGGTAGAGACAAAGGTCGGTGCTTTCGAGCTCCGTTTGGGAGTCGGATCGAGACCCTCTCCCGACGCTACGGGGCGGGGGGCAGTGGGGAATTTTAAGCCGATCTGTGTTCTAAGGGTGCGCTCTGCTTGCAGGGCGGAGGGGAGCGCTGGGGGCGGGGGGCGGTGGCGGGTGGCTTTGGCCAGGTCTGCCTCCCCTCCCACCCGCACCCGGACCGCGGTCCCCTCCCCAATCCCGAAGCCCGGGTTCTAAACCGGGGCCGGAGGCGGCCCGAGAGGCAGGGGCAGAGCGCGGCGGGCCTACCCCTGGTGGGCGGCGGGGTCCCAGGCCCCCGGCAGCCGCGCGCTCCGCACCGCCTTGTTCCGGAGGGCGCTGTCGTGGTAGATGCGGCTCATGATGCGCACGGCCCCTGCGTCCGCAGGCCCGGCGCTCGGAGGCGGCGCGCGGGGTCGCGGGCTCGGCGCCGGGAGCGCGGAGAGCGCGCGCCGGGCCGCAATTCCCAGTCGCCGAGCCGGGAAGGGCGCGGCCCCGGGCGGGATTTAAAGGGGCCGAGCCCATTCCTGCCGCGGGACGGCGCGCGCGGGGAGGTGGGCTTCCGGGAAGACCCTCGGCTGGGGCCTTAGCGTGGACAGGGTGAAAGCCACGTCCTCCTCTTTCCCTCCCTCTTTCGCGTTGCTAGAGGGAGACCCCCCCCCCCGCCCCAACACACGTACAAAGGGGGAAACTGAGGCCCAGAGATCCTATAGGATCAGCTCCGGAAGCAGCAGGAATGGGGAAAAGAGAACAGCTCTCAGGGATGGCGGGCTGGTCGGCACAGAAGCTACTCTTGATGCTCCCACAGTGGCTGCGGAAGGGGTTCCAGGGATCTGAGCTTAGGCTTAGGTCAGAGCAAGGGCACATGGAGGTTTGTGCCCCAACTGTGTAAGGTTGGCCAAGTTTCTCAACCTCTCGGAGCTCATGCGACCTCCTTTATGGGGTCAGGATGAGAGAAGTAGTCAGGGTTAATTATCTCACTCTACAACATAGCATTTCCCCTCTCTGCCTTCCCACACAGCTCTTGAACCCCTCCCCAGCTCCCCACTGTCCACTGCCCAAGTAGGTAACAGTCTAGAGAGGCGTTTTTCCAGTGCAGGGCTCTGTTCTGACCCTGGGATTGTTGAAAAGTCTTGGTACTCTTGTTTGAGAATGGGCACTTGAACCGATTCATGGAGTTCATCTGTGGCCTCTGAGGGGGAGCATTCAAGAAGGCAGATACCTGGTTGCCCAAAATGAGCTGTTAGTGGTAGAAGCAGCCCCTCTCCCCACACACACATAAAGACTTGGGTGGGTCCTAGCGTTTTTGTTTTCAAGGACTCCTTCCTCCATTAAAAAAAAAATTGGGGGTGGGGGGCGCCTGGGTGGCTCAGTTCGTTGGGCGTCCGTCTTTGACTAGGTCATGATCTCACGGTTTGTGAGTTCAAGCCCCGCATGGGGCTCTGTGCCGACAGCTCAGAGCCTGGAGCCTGCCTTGGATTCTGTTTCCTTCTCTCTCTGCCCTTCCTCAACTTGTGCTCTGTGTCTCTATGTCTATCAACAAATAAATAAATGTAAAAAAAATTTTTTTTTCAATTAAATAAAATAAAAAAATTTTTTAGGGGCACCTGGGTGGCTCAGTCAATTAAGCGTGGACTTCAGCTCAGGTCATGATTGCGTAGCCCCATCAGGCTTTGCGTAGCCCCATCAGCTGTGCTGACAGCTCAGAGCCTGGAGCCTGCTTGGGAGTCTGGGTCCCCCTCTCTCTCCGCCCCTCCCCTGCTTGCACTCTGTCTCTCTCTCTCTCTCAAAAGTAATAAAGCATAAAAATAAATAAATAAAAATTTTAATTATATTTTATGGGTGGGTTGACCTAACAATGAATGTATTAATATTATATATTAAAACATTTTCTTCAGCCTAAAAATTCTTTTTTGTTTTCTTCTAATTTTAAAGAAATTAAAACATTTCCATGGGCCCCAGGCTTTGTGTCTAATGGATCCGTTAGCCCCACCCCCAGCCTGGCCTACCAGACTGTTCTGGAAATGTCTGAGAAAGAAGGACAAGACCCTTAGTGGGAAGTCCCTCTGGCGGAACTGTCTTTTGGTTCTCTCTCTTCAAAACTCCCCAGCCTGATGTAAGGAACTCCTACAACTCAATAGCAAAAACAACAACAACAACAAATAACCCGATTTAAAAATGGGCAAAGGAACTGAATAGACATTTCTCTAAAGAAGACATACAAATGATCCACAAGTACATGAAAAGCTGCTCAACATCCCTCATCATCGGGGAAATGCAAACCGAAACCACGATGAGATATCACCTCATACCTGTTAGAATGGCGAGTATCAGAAAAAACAAAAGAGAAATGTTAGGGAGGATGTGGAGAAAAGGGAGCATTTGATACACTGTTGGTGGGTGTGTAAACTGGTCTAGCCACTGAGGAAAACGGTGTGGAAGGTTCTTAAATGAAACCTAGAACTGCCATATGATCCAGCAATCTCACTTCTGAGTACCTAGCCAAAGGAACAGAGATCAGGATCTCAAAGGGGTGTCTGCACTCCCGTGTTCCGTACAACATTGTCCACAACAGCCAGGACATGGAAGCAATCTAAATGGTCATCAGTGGGTAAATTGGGGGGAAATGCGGTATATACCTACAACGGAATATTATTCAGCTTTTTAAAAAGGCAGGAAACCCTGCTATTTGCAACAACTGGATGAACCTGGAAGTGAAAGAAACCAGACGCGGTAAGACAAATACTGCACGATCTCATTTTTACACGGGAAATCGAAAAGAGTCAAACTCGTGGAAGCAGAGAATAGAGTGGTGGTTGCCAGGGGGGGGGGGGGGGGGGAAAGGGGGAGATGGAAGTCAAAGGCTACAAAGTTTCAGGGCTACAAGATGAAAAAGACCTAGAGATCTGTACAGCGCGGTGCCTCTAGTTAATATTGTAGTACATACTTGAAGATTTACTAAGAGGGTGGGGTGCCTGGATGGCTCCCTCAGTTAAGAGTCTGACTTCGGCTCAGGTCATGTGCTCTTGGTTGATGAGTGTGGGGCTCCGTGCTGACAGTTTAGAGCCTGGAGCCTGCCTCGGATTCTGTGTCTTCCTCTCTCTCTGCCCCACCCCTGCTCGCACTCTGTCTCTCTCTCTAAAAAATAAACATTAACAAATTTTTTTAAATTTTTTTAATTTACTAAGAGGGTAAATCTTATGTTAAGTGTTCTTTTCATACACACAGGATAATAGTAACAAATAAACAAGGGCAGGAGGAAACTTTTGGAGGCGATAGGTGTGATTTATGGCATAGATTATGGTGATAGTTTTTTGGGTGTGTACTTACCTCCAAATTCATCAAGTTGTATACATTAGATATTTACAGCTGTTTTTATGCCAATCATGCCTCAATAAAATGGTGTAAAAAACAAACAAAAAGCCGCAGGCTGGTCACAGCCACTTGACTGGCATGGCCCCCTTCCTTTGTCATCTTCCCACTCAAATGGCTTCAAATCTCCTCTGTCTTCTATGGCAGCCACTAGCCACATGTGGCTATTTTAATTTTTGCTTTAATTAATTAAATCTATGTAAAATCCAATTCGTCAGTCTCACTAGCCACATTTCAAGGGCTTAATAGCTAGCAACATGTGGCAAATGGCTACCATTTTGGATAGCACAGACACAGAACAGTTCCATCATTGAAGAAAGTTCTATGGGACAACGCTGCTGTAAATCCTTTCTTGGAAAGAATAATCTCTTTCTTGCTGGGCTCTGTGACTTCACCCCGTCAGTACAATTGGGAGAACAGGCACCAGCGAGACACGAAGCTAAGAGAATAAGAAAACTTCTTTTTCAAAAGGTTCCGATATTTATTTCCTAAAGAGTAGCAGTCATCATTGGCAAAAGACCAAAACTTTGTTGGACTTTCTTATACCTTTTTGTAGATTATTGCTGTGTCTACATTAAATTGTAAACCATGAGGTACAACACAGAGACAGCTTAAGCTCTGGGCCCCTCAGTACGATGGCCCTTTTTAAGGACAGGGTTGAAGAACCCTAACAACGTGTTCACATGGGCATATGCTTTTATAAAATGTTCACAGGTAAGGCAGTTTTTGGGTTTTGTTTTTAAATTTACATATATATATATATATATATATTTTTTTTTTTTTTTTCTTTTTTTTTTTAGAGAGAGCGAGCAAGCTGGGGAGGTGCAACAAGAGTGGGAGGGACAGTATCCCAAGTGGTCCACACACTGTCAGCACAGAGCCCGATGCAGGGCTTGAATTCACTAACCGTGCGATCATGACCTGAGCCAAAACCAAAGGTCAGGCTTTCAACTGACTGAGCCACCCAGGCACCCCAATAAGGCAATTTTGGATGTGGTCAGTTAAGACCGCTATCTCTCTTTTTTTTTTTTTTTTTTTTTGGCCCGAATTTTCCTTTACCTCATGTCGGATATTGGAATGACTCGAATGAGAGTCAAGTTGACATGAGATACATTCAGTTTGGGTTTTATGGAACAGATTTATGGGGTCTATAGTCTTTCCCACCTATCATTCGGTTTTTGCAAGCTGTGCTGGTGTGGGTGTGCCCTACCAGCCTCTGGGCCGACTCACCGACTGTAGGGCACCAAGGTGCAGGGCCAGGGATCACATCCCAGCAGAAATGTGTCCTGTAGAGCCTGGCACTGAGACTGCATGGGGACAGGAGAAGCAACAAAGCATGGATCATAAGGAACCAGAAGCCGCTGTATAGAAAATTCTTCTACTCGCCAGACCAGGTAAAATCGTAAGCCGAGGATTGGTTCTTAATCCTCATCAAAATGCAAGTTTTCTCAGGAATGTTCTCGCTAAAGATGTAATTATAAACCCACCAACATTTTTTTTCTCTCTCTTTTGGTGGGCACTGGGCACAACTGAACGTATCAGGATTTCTGTTGAGCAGAAATAGACAACAGTGAAACAAACAAGGAACGCCTGCCTGTGTGTGTAGTCTCGGGTTTTATGCATCGCATCACATCTTAGCATATCTGACACATCTTGTCTTGACAAAGTCTGCTGGTTCCGGAAGAGAGAGAGCACCAAATTGCCACAAATGCGGTGAAATAATCTGAAGAAAACACGCACACACACCACACAGCAAAAGATGCAAAACAAAGGAAGCACTGAAGAGAGAAAGCATAATACAAAATAAGATGCCAGAATGAGAACGAAGCCTATCCATCACATTACATCAATAAATGCAAATAGGACAGGCCTTGTTTGGAAAGAAAATCTATGATACGCCTTTGTTATCAGACATCTCTTCGTGCCACATCACAGCCTCTGGTCCTTCCATGCCTCCAGAGCCTCTGACCCGTCCTGTCCTAGCCTCTCCGGGGTGACCAATTCTGCCCGCGTTCCAGCTGACTTCTGACACACAGAAACAGTCCTCCACACTTCACCTCACGGCCACACGCTTGCCCCCCGAGACAATTGGTCCCAAGGGTGCTTAAAAGAAGACTCCCGGGATAGGACTGTGACATTGAATTGCCTCCTTACTGGTCTGATGGCAATAAGGGCACTTGCTAGAGTAAAGCAGGTGGTGGTAACCCTTGGCATGAACTGGGCATCAAAATTACTGAGGTTTTCACCTGTGGTTACATGGGGGTGAGGGGCAGGTAGAAGGTGAAATTCAGCTGGGAACTGGAATGTCTGTAGCCTTTCATTGGTTATGGGGACAGTGATGATTATGAGAAATGCAGAGTAGGCCGGCTTTTATGAACATGAGACACCTTGCAAAAAAGAAAATGGTAGGCTCGGGGTAGCTGACAGCCAGCTTAAGGATTTGTAAAAGCCGTGGGGAGCTTTATGGCAGTTTTTGAGGAGCCTCAACTCCTGCAGCTCGGGGGCAACCCGATAAAGCCAGGCTCCGCCGCTGATCGTCAGGGTGACAGGGCTGCTTGCTCCGTGCCAGCTGCTGCTGAGATGACAGACCTTGTGCGCTTCAACTCACTTCGTGTGGGTACAACCCACCAGTGCCCCAAGCCCTCCTGTGTAGCACGTCTCCCCCTCTTGCCCTGAGGCGTCCACATTGGTGCTGAGGTGCGAGACACTGGGTGCCCTCTGGGCGCCAAGCTTGGACGACCCTGAAGTGAAGGGCAGTTAACACTTGTGGAGAGAATGTTTGACCCATGGGGGACGGAAGCTGCCAGATAAAATTCTCCCTTCTTTCTCTCCCTGTATAGACAATGATGAAATACAGTTAAAAAGGAAGATGGCCTCTTGGAAGATGGTCCCATGAGATCAGACACACACTCCCTCTTCATTCCAAGCCTTGACCTGCTGAGTGATGCAGCCTCAGATTTGCTCTTCCCGCCTCCCCGCCCCTCAGCGATGTTCCCTGTTCCCTTCCTCTGGCTTTCCTGGGATTGCATTCCCTAATAAAGTCGTAGCAAGGGAGATTGGGTCTCGGGCTGTGCGTTTTGAAAAACCCAATCTATACAATCATGTGTAAGAATTTTCCAGGAGCACCCGGGTGGCTCAGTCCGTTGAGCGTCTGACTTCAGCTCAGATCATGATCTCACGGCTCGTGAGTTTGAGCCCCACGTCGGGCTCTGTGCTGACAGCGTGGAGCCTGGAGCCTGCTTCACATTCTGTCTCCGTCTCTCTCTGCCCCTCCCCTGCTCATGCTCTCTCTCTCTCTCCTTCCCTCTCTCTCTCAAAAATAAACATTTAAAAAAAATTTTTTTAAGAATTTTCCAAAGCAAAATGACCCAGAAAGATAAATATAAAAGGACTTGGCAAACAGGAGACACATACAAACCAAAATGGCAGACACTTTTAATAACAGACAAAATGACACTTTTAATAACAGACAAGGGTGAACTTAACACATAATGCATAAAATCCGACTTTTTTAAATGGGATTTTATAGTGATAAAAATTACAGTCCACAAAGAAGCTGTATGAGGATGATACTGATGTGTCAAATCAGGCAGTATTAAAATTCAAAAGTAAAACACCATAGAAGAAAAGACAACTCAAAAGAGATCACAATGAGATCCCACCTCACACTCATTAAAATGACTAGTGTACAAAAACAAAAAAAGAAATAACAATTTAAAAAAAAATTTTTTTTTAACGTTTATTTATTTTTGAGACAGAGAGAGACAGAGCATGAACGGGGGAGGGTCAGAGAGAGTGAGACACAGAATCTGAAACGGGCTCCAGGCTCTGAGCTGTCAGCACAGAGCCCGACGCGGGGCTCGAACTCACGGACCGCGAGATCATGACCTGAGCTGAAGTCGGCCGCTCAACCGACTGAGCCACCCAGGCGCCCCAGAAATAACAATTTTTAAAAAAATTTTTAATGTTTTCTTAATTTTGAGAGAGTTAGAGTGTGAGCAGGGGAGGGACAGAGAAAGAGGGAGACACAGAATGTGAAGCAGGCTCCAGGCTCCAGGCTCAGCACCAAGCCCGACGCGGGGCCTGAACTCACAAACGGTGAGATCCTGACCTGAGCCGAAGTCGGACGCTTACCCGACTGAGCCACCCACGTGCCCCCAGAAATAACAAATTTTGATGAGAATGTAGAGAAACTGGAACCCTCACGCACTGTTAGCGGGAATGTAAAATGATACAGCCATTATGGAAAGCAGTAGGGAGGTTCCTCAAAAAGTAAACATAAAACTACCATATGATCCAGCAAGTCGACCTCTGGGTATACACCCAAAAGAATCGAAAGCAGGGACTCAAACATATACTTACATACCCATGTTCACGACAGCGTTATTCACAAGAGCCGAGAGGTGGAAACAACCCAATGTCCAGCCGTGGATGAATGGCCCCCAAAAACGTGGTAGAAAGCACAGTAGGATATTATTCTGCCTTAAAAAGGAAGGAAATCTTGACAGATGCCACAACATGGATGAACCTTGAAGACATGATGCTAAGTGAAATAGAAGGCCACAAAAGGATGATATTGTAGGATTCCACCTATAGGAGGAGGTACGTAGAGTAGTTCTAGTAGTACTTAGTAGTACTTAGTACTACTCTAAGTAGTACTTAGAGTAGAGTAGTAGAAAATAGAGTGGTGGTTGCCAGGGGCTGAGGGGAGAGAGGAATGGGGAATTGTTTTTAATGAGTGTAGGGCTTCAGTTTGGGAAGACGAGAAACTTCTGGAGGTGGCTACGTCGCAGGAGAGTGACTGCACTCCACAACACCGAGCTGTATGTTAGAAAATGGCCAAGATGGTAAATGTTATGTTAAACGTATTTTACAATAAAACAAATCGATGTACGCATGCGCTGTAGAAAATAGGGTTGGGGCGCCTGGATGGCCCAGTCGGTTAAGCGTCCGACTTCAGCCAGGTCACGATCTCGCAGTCCGTGAGTTCGAGCCCCGCGTCAGGCTCCGGGCTGATGGCTCGGAGCCTGGAGCCTGTTTCCGATTCTGTGTCTCCCTCTCTCTCTGCCCCTCCCCCGTTCATGCTCTGTCTCTCTCTGTCCCT